>NW_018742815.1:5372500-5555000 GCF_001683475.1 Chenopodium quinoa | reverse complement strand
GTGATGATGACTAATAGGTTATGACGGATTGGATTAATTATGAGAGTTCTAAATTTTATGTTTGTTTGGTTCTAGTTTAAAAGGATTGATGTGACTATTCTTAGTGAAGATCCTTTTCGTTGATTCATGGATTGAACAAGTACAATGGTATACTTATATTGGGCTTAGCCCAATTCAGTGATTGAAATTGCCCTCTGCGATGATACAGACATTGGCCTGGACCGAACTGGGTCCACAAATAAAAAAAAACCTCAAAGGTATACAAACATTGGGCTTGTATTGTGCATCGCCTTGTTTTAAAGTTAGAGCTAAGATCTTCTTCTTCATAAATGTATGGAGTATTTTTTATTATTTGAACTTATTAATCATTAACATTTTTTTTAGAGGGGGTGGGGGATAAATAAAGATAAATTGTAATGATCATGGCCATAATGGTAGATAATTCAAGTTCTTAGTTTCTTACTCTATATATCTTAAAAAAAAAAAGTTCTTTCTTTAGGTGTCTAAAACATGTTACTCCATATATTCAATTTATCACAAAGTGTGAATATGTTGGATCGAAAGAGCCTGTCTTATGCACGGTTGGTTATACCGTGTAATCGCTTGTAAAAGAATAAAGTAACTCCTATAACACTAAGTCACTAACCGAGTAAATCCCTGTAATACTGACCTAGTAACCCTTAACACTATTGGGTTACTGTTACTCCTATAAACACTGATAAAGTAACCCCTGTAACACTACCCAAGTAACCCTTGTAACACTACCCAAATAACCCCTACAACACTAACAACGTAAACTTCATGCATGATAGCACATGGTGTGGCACACATATAAGAATTTGTGAGAAAATAAAATTCAAAGTATAAAACTTAAATTACGTTGATAATAAAGTTTTTCTAGGATTGATTTCTTTCCTATAGTAGCATACTAGGTTAGATCCCGTGCCACGTACGGTACGTAATTTCAATATTTATAATTAGTTTGTGACAAGTGTTATTTCTGGTTTCGCCTTTAGTATAGGTATATTGAGTTTATGAATTTTAGCTCTTGTTGACGTAAGTCGTATAACCAAAACTTGATATACAATTTAACAAGCATATGAGCGGGCTTCGGTAGCGTTCAGCCCATTAATATTGATAAAATGTCCGTCTTATCAATTGGGTCAAGTTATTATACGAAGTATTTGACACTTCCGACCTGAAAAATGATGTACTAGTATTTCAACTCAATTATCCTATATAAAGTGTATGTAAAATATTCTTCCTCATTTCAATTTTAATTGCAATATTTAAAAACAAATTAAAAAAAAAAAAGTTGTTTTAGAAAAATGTTGCATCTGAAAATACGGAGGAGTGCACTTTATAGATTAGACATTTACTAGATAATTCTCGAACCATGCTCGATTTTAAAATTAATGGTAATTCAAATGCAAATATAAAAGTCTCTAAAAAATGTGACTCAAAATTTCCATTTTAAAAATGTTAGTCAAGTATATAAAAATGAAGTGGTTATTACTTTTACAATATACCATGCACTCGTCACACATGTACATATGTCCGAGTGTATGATAGATACTCTTCTACGTAGGCCCTGTTCTTTTGAGCTTCTGGGCAGAGCAGAGCAGATTAAATTTCAGCAGATCAGAGCAGAGTAGATTTCAGGATAGCAGAGTAGAGCAGAGCAGAGCAGATTTCAACATTATTATTAATACTATTATTAATGTTATTATTATTAATGTTGTTGTTGTTGTTTCTATTAAATTATTATTATTATTATTATTATTATTATTATTATTATTATTATTATTATTATTATTGTTGTTGTTGTTATTGTTATTATTGTTATTGTTATTATTATTATTGTTATATTATTGCTATTATTATTATTGTTGTTGTTGTTAGTATTATTATTATTATTATTATTATTATTATTACTATTATTATTATTATTATTATTATTATTATTATTATTATTATTATTATTAAGTGCATATACGATGTAGGTGAGTGAAAACATAAATATATGTGTACCATATTTAACATATGTTAATAGTAGAAAGATAAAAGACAACGGTTTACTTAAATTTATTTCAAAAAAAATTTAAAATATAATGATTTAATGAGTGATAATTATTTTACTTATAAATTTGTCTTAATCATATATTTTTAACTCTAAAATAATAATAATATACAAAGTAATACTTGAAAACAACTTCTTTTTTTTAATTCTTAAATTGTATGGAAAGATTTGAAAATTAATTCAACTCTATGAACTAACAATCAATACCCACATAAAATGTTTCTACATATTGTGATTCTAATATCAAATGTTTATAAAAGAAATTGTTGTTGTTATTATTATTATTATTATTATTATTATTATTATTATTATTATTATTATTATTATTATTATTATTATTATTATTATTATTATTATTATTATTATTATTATTATTATTATTATTACGGAGTATTATTTTTTTTTGAAAGAATTGTTGTAATTATTAGAAATTATTAATTCATAATATTATTAAATATTAATTCTTAATAGTTTGAATTATTAAATATTATTATTGATAATTATTATTAATTATTATTATTATTAATAAATATTAATTATTATTAATATTTTTTTTTGAAAAGCAAATATATTTCATTAATTAAAAGTCATACGACATCTACAATAAAGATTCGACGTTAACAAATGCATAAGATATTGAATCAAATAGAATATTCCTTCATAAAAACTACGACCGTCGAGTAGATCTTGCACTGCGGAGCATCTCCCGCTTATATCGCTGAAAATTACAGCCTTGTTGGAGAGACAATCTAACGATCCTTTGTATCCATGAGGATGTTTTCCTTCTGATTCATCTGTTCGTATTCGAAAACTTGATAACTTTTTCACCAACGAAATAATTTCACGACAATCCATTAGATCTGCTACCATGGATTCAAAACTAAGAAATTTCTCCCTCGAAAAGATCGAGGAGATAAACCTTGTCTTTCGAAGGAGGTCGAAAAACCCTTGTCTTTCGAAGGAGATCGGAAACCCTTTCTTTCGAGGGAGAAAAATTCCTCCCAAAAGGAGGAAGTATTATTATAAACCTAAAAAAAACAATAAAGAAACCAGGATTGGGGCTTTTCACCGATTAAAATCGATGGAAGCCCCTTCAAAATTCAACAATGGAGACTAGGGTTTTTGAGAGAGAGAGGTGGAGAGAGAGGAGAGAGGATTTTTTTCAATTATTATTAATATTAATAATTATTAAAATTATTTTTAATATTAATAATTATTCAAAATAATAAATTATTATCATAAACACAATATTAATTATAATTTGAAAATAGAGCAGAGCAGAGCAAGGCAGAGTAGAGCAGAGCAGGTCTAAAAAACGGGGTCGTAGACTATGTTATATACTTTATTTGGCAACTCTTGCAATAAAACATAAACACTTTTGTAGTTATAGCTAACAAGTTGTAAATGGTAGAAGAGAATAATGGCAATAAGAGAAATTGTAACAAGACTAAAAATAGAGGCAGCCAACTTGAATGGATTGAGGCAGGCTCAATGATTAGAGCTCAACAATGATTGTTAATGCAACTTTTTCCCTTGAGAATAATTCGGCAAAGCTGCTGTAAATTTAGTGGGAAAATTAAATAATCATAGAATATATACATAGTCAGATTTATCTGAAAGCCATAATTTTACCTTTCTTTACACGTAATATTTGAGGCAATAAATAACATTAGATAAACGTTATATACAGTACTATACTATTATGCTTCTTCAGAGTTCAGATGACGCATAAGTGCAGCAATTATAGAATTTTATAATATCAGAAAATTGAGGGACTATGTCATCTCTAGATAAGGACTACTAAGCTAGTAGAAGTATTGATGGTGTTGATTGTACAAATATCATTTTCTTAGAATAAAAAAAATATTATGTAATTCCGTGCCTACATTTTTGTTCAATTATTAATTGAGCAAGAGTTTGGCACCAACTTTTTAATCTTTATATTTGGAAAAAAATAGTGTATTTATAGATATAACGGTCAATTCGTGTTTAAATTGGATGGATGAGTAGAGACGGGTTATATTTGGGTAATCAGGTTGGAATATGTTTTAAAAATTGACCAATTGATGTGAATCGGTCATCTCATCCGTGAGTTATGTTAGGTTATGTAACTTTATGGGTTCATGTGGATTAATTAACTTGAAGGTATTTCATTTTGCGGGTTGAAGGCTGATTCGGTTCAAATCGAGAAATAGGTTTGAACTTGACTATATTGAGTTTGGATACAGTTAAATTTGAAATAGTCATTATTGATCAGATTCTGGTCAGATCGTTATATTGGGTCAACATCAAACATGAATGAATTGAATACAAATTGATTCGTCGTTAACTTAGTTACAGTTCATGTTGGTACATTTTGTTTAATTTAATTGAATCATTACGAGTTCGAGTTCATTTATGTGTTGCTTGAGTTAGGCCCTGTTCTTTTGAGCTTTTGGACAGAGCAAAGCAAAGCAAAGCAGTGTGTAGAGTATAGCGGAGAGAGCAGATTTCAGTAGAGCAGAGCAGAGCAGAGCAACTAGAGCAAATTTCAGCAGAGCAGAGCAGAGCTTCCACACACTACAGAGCAGAGCAGCAGGGCAGGGCAAGGTAGAGCAGAGCATAGTAGCTCAAAAGAATAAGGCCTTAGGGTAGATTGACTTACAATGATCGAGTTTGGTATCAAAGTGTAACTTATAAAACTAAAAAACTATCTTCAAAAAACCAATAAAATAATTTCTTATGCATATATTTTTACATTGGGAAAATCTCTAAGAGATTATCCATCCCAACACTGCTCTCAATCAACCACAATTTGTTGCGAAATATCATATGAGTAATTTATAATCTCCCAAAAAAAACTTACTGCGTTGATACGAGTTTTACATCAATTTCTAAGAGAATGGATTATATACATTAATAACATAATTATTATTGCTTGAACCAACAATCATTTTGTACAAGTATCTAAATAATTTAATTTGTGTTAGAGTTAAATTGTTTCTTTTGCTTAAATATTGCATAGTCTATTCACCCTAAGCTATATTCTTGATGATGAATTGGTGATGAGCCCAAGAAACATCAAGTAGAAGCTCATAAAGACAAAGAAGAAGAGTGAGATGTACATAGAAATATTAATGGAAGTTAAAATAGAATATTTACAAAACGATGAAATAATAAGGCAGAGTCTCAGAGACTTCAGTGTACGTGTGCATGATACCTAACACAAACTTCAATACTGTTACATTATTATCACTATTAACTTCACACCAGAATTTCTATTTTTACCGTTGATTTGATCGTGACCGTTCATCTTGTTGACCTCTTTGCTTGCTTTATACTAAGTACTTCATAAATACTTCATACTTTAGTTTGTACAAAGTATTCCTTCAATTCAAAACTTTTATTTTGGCCCTATTTACATATTTTGCTTAGTAATTTATATTTCGTATTTAGGAAACTCTATTAAGTTATATATGATCGAATTAGTTATATGTATTTTGATGCATATTTATAAAGATATTAATATCTAATATATCTTAATTATAATTAAAGATATCAATTGTTAAAATTATATGTGGACAACATGATACTAGACAAGTTGCAAGTTTGCAACTAAATTAAAATGGAGGTAGTTTATTAACACAAGTTAAACAACTACTTAATAGAAATAGTGCAACTAAACTCCATCTATTCAATCAATATAATTTAACTACTCAACAAAAGTTTTTCATGATACTAATATTTTTGTTTGTTAAGAATATTGAAGCATTATAACTCAACTTATCTTAACAGTAAACATATATATATCAGTTATAAATTGATTAACTATCATCAATAATTTATTATTCAAACTAAAATGAAATTATGTCTTAAAGAGTTTATTATAATAAAACTTTTACAGTACTGCGTATGAACTTATTTTTTTTAATTTATAAAATAAGGTGAACAAAATAAGGTCATACTAAACTTATTTTAACTATAAACTGAACTTTGTTATCTTTTCTAACCCTTACATACAATTTTTTTTTTCTTAAGCTCGTCTTATTTGAACTTATATATCCTTAAAAAGTGAAAGCAATAAGATCAAAGTAGCTTGATTTCCTCTGCTTTTAGTTTGTAGTCTTATGGGCAACTGCTATAGGAAGAGAGAATATTTATTTTTTAGTAGCAAAGAAAGTAGAATATGATCAAATTAGTAGGCAAAAAATTGAAAAATAAATACTACAGGAACTTAAAAGTAACAAGTCAAACATTTACCACAAACGATCATATCAAGCTTTATTGTAGTACTATGCAATTTTATGCTTGCAAGCATATATTACTTTTGTCTTTTGATAAGCTCATAAAGCCCTTTCATTAGGCCAATACGTTGTACGTACTAAAGGGTTTTCATTCATTGTTTTAGAACTTTGATCAATCAAATCCTATAAATATGTGAGGCAACATTTAGAAGACTAAAGGGTATATTCTTTTTGCTTCAAACCAAAAAAAAAAATAACAATAAAAATTATGTGGTTATTAATGATTCCTAAATTTTTGAAATAGTAACAATTTTATATATCTAGTCTTCAACTTTTCCTTTTAAAACATGTCTTTGAGAAATCATATCTATTAATAACTATACTATTTGCCAAATGATATAAGATGTTTTGTTCGATGTTTGATCTAAAATCAAACTTTAAAATTTTTTTTGTACAACATTACAGGATGTGAAGATGAAGTTTGCAAATCTAAAATCAAGAGGTTGTAGGAATATGGACATTTTATGATGAATTTGGGACGGACATTAGCATAAAAGTAAGAATATTGAAAGATTGCTTTTTAAGTGTTCAAATAGGAAATTATAGAATAGAATTGCATATATGTTATTTTAAAAAGAAATCATTCAAATGATACTCCGATTTGTATTAGTTAATATGTTTTTTCTAGTCAAGAAGTACCCAAGACCGGAGTCGAACCACCTATGTGTTGGATATAAGGCCAACACATCCAATAACCCTCTTTCTCTTAACGAGAATCCTATATTCCTATACTTCTATGAGAATCGATCGATCCTCTTTGATTATAAGAACAAGAATGAAAGAAAAATATTTAATTACAGTTTCTATATTATAAATTTAAGAAATTAAGGACCTGTTCACATTTACTGAATTGAGTTGAATTGAACTGAACTGAATTGATTGAAGCTGAACTGATTGGAGCTGAACTGAACTGAACTAAACTGATTGGAGCTGAACTGAACTGAACTGATTGGAGCTAAACTGAATTGAAATGAAATTAAGCTGAAGTGAACCTGCCCTAAATGTATGTAATGTGATAGATGTATTAAAACATATTCTTGTGCATCAACCGTCAACTTAAAGTTTTGGTTGAGTTGGTTCTTTAACATGGTATAGGAGCTAACGTGATACAGAGGTCATGGATTCAATTCAAGTCTCATTCACCCCCCACTTTCAATTGGAATATTAAGCGCTAAGTATGAGGACAACACATGTTGTATATATACTTCAAGCCTAACAGGTTTTCATATAAGTGGCGTGATAAAAGTATAAAACATATTCCAGTTGGTCCTCTAACATAATGATTAATTGTGGATGGCTTATTATGTTGTTGAATCTCGTCATCTGTACGGAGAGGAAAATCGATCGAGCAGCAGATTATGTTGCTTAACCATGTCATTTTATACAAGTTCTCTAGGATATCAATCCTTTTATAGATAGTAAATTTTTTAATTATTTATTCTAATAGTATCGATGTTTTAAGAGAATACTGTTTTAACTTCTGTTGTATTTTTTAACTTCCTTCTCAAAACAAATACTACGTAATAAAAATCAATGGAGAAGGTAATAAGGTTATGTACTATGAATGTAGGAAAGGGAGACAAAAGAATCCAAAGGGAAAAATCCTCAAGTGTACAAAATAAGGATTAAGAATCATAATAATACAAATACACATGTCAAGGAATATTTAGAGAGGAAAATAGTTATAAATTCAATAGGGTACACTGTATAATTATTTATTATTACCACTAACACTGTAAAAAAAATTAAATTAATGATAATTATGCATATTTGATTAATTAAGCCTGGGATCAATCAACACATTGGGTCCAGAAAGTCAACACGTGGGGTGGCATTTAAACCTTGATTTTCATAGAAGTCGTAACACTCCTATAGGTCTACAAACTCTTAATTATATAGGAGTTGATACTAACATAACATTATTTATACTTAATTGTTTAATGTCATCGTACTATTTTGGTTTACTTGTTTATGTTCCTATTTTTATTTTCCTTTTTTGGGTTACATAATTTGTTTATATAAATTTATAGATTTATGTTATATAAATTAATTAAAGAACGGCTCTGAAGGAATAAGAATTTTGACCTCAAACGTAATGTGTATTATAATACAATAGTACAACATATATATCAAATCTTTAAGCTAAAGCTTTATTTAATTTTGCATTTAAATTATTATTTTCTTCTTTTTGAGTTGGATGAATTGTGTAAAGACGCAATAATTGTAGACAAATTTCAATCATTTCTTATATTATGAAATACGACATATATAAACTTTTCATCCCGTTAACTACTTAGTAGTGTTTACTCTCTTTAATCAAAATAATAATTACTACGACAAAGTACATTATTCTTCTAAATAGTTTTAATAAAAAAAATGTAATATGATTTAGTTAGATAACCTAGTGCACACTCCTTCAATTGTTAATTAATTTAAGAAATGATTATGTACAAATTCAATTATAAGCCAAACTTTTGCTAGAACAAATTTATTCTTATGTACTGGTTACTAGGTATTTACATAATTGTAGTAATAAGGAAACCTACGGTAGTATAATTGAATTATTATTATTATTATTATTATTATTATTATTATTATTATTATTATTATATATATATATATATATATTTTGAATAAAGTATAATTGAATAATGATTGCATAAGGGAGACGTTTCGCTTATTTAAACATGGAGGAAACAATGAATTTTCTGGGGGAAAAAAAACATCAAACTCAAAACTTTATCTCATTCACATAAATTAATATAGATCTAATAACATGTTAAATAATATAGACTTGATGCATGCTTAATTTCTTTATTTTACTTTGATCGCGACTAGAGATTACAACTGAAAATTAGATAATACCATGCCAAATTTAAAAATTTTAGATCAGATCATACCAGGTGAACTAAACATAACTACAATTGCTTATGTATGTACTACACCTTATAAATAAGGGTCTGTTCTCTTCAAATTATTTTCAATTCACTTCATTTCTTAATTTCTTTCTCTCATAAAATATTCAATTAAGTTCAGTTCAGCTTATAATTTTAAGCTAAACAACGATCACTCAAACTAACTACATTAAATATTTTCCTAATAATACCATGTTATAGATAATTAGATAAATAGGTTTTTCTAATGAATTGGACCTAAAATATTCATCCAATAAATTAAAAACTTCAAGCTATTTCTAATGAATTGCACCTAAAATATTATCATTCAACAAAAACTTACTCATTTAAGTGTTTATGTTATAGGTTTATCACCAAACTAATGACAAATAGATCTGGTTATTGGACAAGGGAGCCCAACGGATATATGATTTGGGACACGATTAATAGTTTATTATTATTATTATTATTATTATCATTTATTACTATTATTATTATAAAGGATTTTTAGTGGACTAATCTTTTATTGGACAGCGTCAATATAAGGTCAAAATATTTGTCTAATTTAACAAAAATAAATAAATAAATAATGCGAAAAAATTTTACTACCTCTGTTTTATAATATGTACGTGTACAACAAAGAACCTGACACGAAATCCTAGGCAAAATTGTTTGTAGGTGTTAATAAGAGAAGAAGATGGAGATATAAAATGTTGCACATAATATAAAACAGAGGTGGTACTTAATTTTGGTTCTTTCCTCTATTTTTTTTTCTTAAATGTTTATTGGTATGTCTATTATTGAACCGATATTTACCAGTTTTACTTTATCCGATATAATGCATCCTTTCATTAACTCGACTTATTATGAATCTGACCCATATTTATCCCGACCCGCCCAATAATCAGGTCTAATGATGAAAGAAGCAAATAAAGGGGGGATTGAAAAAGAGAATCTTGGAAGGAGGCTCCTTTGATGGGACAGAAGGAAAAGGAGAGGGGACGGAAGGGAGGCGCGGCTTCATCGTTCCTCATGTGATGTTGGCATGGCATGTTGTTAGGAAGTGGTGCCCTGCACACTACACTGCTCTCCCTCTTTTGCTCTTTGTCCCCACTTTTCTTTGGACCCCAATTTACCCCCTTTCTTCTTCTTATACTACTATCAATATCAATTACACAATTTATCATGTATCCATTCTTAGCAATTTGACTATTTAACACCCTTAATTAGCATGCCATAAACCAAGGCCTAGGCAAGGTAAGGCTTATGTATGTAGAGATTGGCCAAGTCACCACTCTCTTCTTTTGCTGGAAGAAAGTCTTATGTTGAGCTTGGTAAGGACCAGGTTGACATATTCTAATGCCAATCAAGCACGACACAAAAATTGTCTAACTTAATATGAGCCTATCATAAGATGGGCATGACACGAGAGACATATCAATGTGTAACAAGTAACACATGGACATTTTTCTTAAATTTTGAAATGAGCACAATGGACTAATCGCATGCATATCATCCCACTTATATTTATCAATTTACAAAATATATAAAATTATTAAAGGGATCAGTTGGCACGTTTCAACTAGCATAACAAGGCAAATGAGTCAAGTCATGTCCATGGGCTATGCTCAAGAAAGATTGGCATGACTCATTAGACGGAGAAATTAAAGAAAAATATTCAAATTTCACGTTTATATATATTGAAGTTTGAAAGTCATCGAACAAGCAATGTTGGCCAATTTTTATTTTTATTTTTTCTTTTTCGTTTTAGGGGAAAAAAATCGAAGGGGAGAATGATTTAGCGTGATATTTAAAGTATAACGGCTCCAAAATCAAGGTCCCATATACTTCTCATTTGTCTTACTCATGTAATTAACGTTATGTTTTATGTGGAAAATAAAAATCTCCTCCTTATGGTACATATATCATGGTTCATGATTGTTTTCCTGGCCACGTTCTTTTCGCCTAAATAATCAAGGTTCAAGTTAAATAAGCTATCATAAAAAAGAAAAAGTTAAATAAGTTATCATAAGTTAGAATAAGTTTATGTAATGCTAACAATAAGATTGGTAAGTCTATAAATAAATTGATAAATGCAATGTTAATAATAATAAAATAATAAAAGTTTTACCTCCAAAGAAAAACAATTTTAAGGGCCACTAAGTTTTGATAATCTCTTATGAATTCTAATTAGTCAAAATCAAATTAGTTGAGGGGTTTTAGGTATAAACTTACATTTATTTCTACTTATTACACTTATTTCATAAATTAAGTACATCTTGTGTCTATAAATTTCTTTAAGTTTTGACTTAATTTGTGAGACAAATACTACACCGTATCAAGGATGGACTTTTAATGACGGAAATTAATAATTTGATGGGTCATAATCTAAGGCAATAAAAATAGATTTACAAAAAGCTTTGTTGTGGTTAAATTTTAAAGGATTTATTTACATTGTTGCAATACTTCTGAAATTTGTTGTGTGAGCATTTTATATTGATTTAACATCTAAGAACTCTTGAACAGGCTCTAATAATACTCATTACGTTTAGATACTATTTGGGTTTACATAATAAAATTTCACAAATATATTGAAGGATCTAAAAATACTAGCTTTTACAAATTAGGCCCCGTTCTCTTCCCCTTATTTTTGCTTTAATGAAATAAAATTATATTTGTTGAACTTAAATTAATTTTACTGAACTTAAATTAATTTTACTGAATTGAAATTATATTTGCTAAACTGAAATTATTGTTACAAATTCTTCTTTAAGAAAACTGAATTTTACTGAACTGATATTATTTTTACTGAACTGAACTTTATTTTACTAAACTGAACTTATTTTTACGGAATTGAAATTATTTTTACTTAATATTAATTTTTTAAGGTGAAGAGAACAGGACCTTACACTGCTAGTTCTATGTATAAGTAAAATAAATTTAAGGATTTACTTCTCTGGTCACACTTTCTTTTTTAAAATTGTAATAATTTTTGTTAAGTAGT
Organism: Chenopodium quinoa; assembly: GCF_001683475.1. Classification (NCBI taxonomy): domain Eukaryota; kingdom Viridiplantae; phylum Streptophyta; class Magnoliopsida; order Caryophyllales; family Amaranthaceae; genus Chenopodium; species Chenopodium quinoa. Next base: position 5,542,739 of record NW_018742815.1, on the reverse strand, counting down.
GTTGGCTCAAGCTTATATGTGTTTGTTATTCGTATTAATTAGACAACAAGTCGAGATGAAATAACACCTATATCAATATTAATTTGTAAATAAATTAAGATGTTAGTATTATTAAAATTGCTAACATGGAATAACTTTAATAGTGGAGTTTTTTGTCTAACTATTTTTTCTACTAAAGTTACCTTTACTCCAAAATCAGTTTCCACACTGAAAATTGAACTTATTAGTAAAAATCCATCTCAATTGATAAAAACAAATCTCAATTAATATGTGTACTAATCAATTTTCATAATATAATAAAAAATTAATTAAAGGAAAGAATTAGCAAAAAGAAATTTTAATTAGAAATACATAATATGTAGATTCAATTAGCATGAGTGTAAGTAGTTTAGTTTAGTGAAAGATACTTTTGATGATTGTAACTTGATTATAGGTGTGTTTTTCTCAACTTACTTTGATCGATATGATTTGAGACATAAAATAAGTTAAAAAGTTCATCCCAAACTAAATTTATACTACATTTTTTTTTGAAGCAAAAATTTATACTACATAAAACTAAATTTATACTATGTATAAAATTAGTTAAAATTAATTCTGGCATATTAATAACTTCAAACAAACTAAATTTAAATTAGTCTATGTAAAGCTATGTGTCCCTTAACTTTGTTCTAAAAAAGCTATTAATTATTTCGTAAATAAAATTTTAGGAAATTTTGACTTTTACCACCTTCAAATAACCACTTAATTGAATTTACCACCTCCAAAAAAAAAAGATTTACTTTACCACCAACAAAATTTCCAAAAAATCGATTTTACCACCAACTAACGGATTCCGTCCACGAATCCGTTAGTAGGGCCCACCGTTTTGACGTTTCTTCTTCATCTTCCCCGATCTTCCGTGTAAACCAACCAGCAACGAAATCAACTACCTCGGTTGGTCGGAATTTCGTGTGTGACTAAGGAGGGGCCGGAATTTGGTGTGTAGGTTAGGGAGATGGTCGGAATTAGGTGGTGGTTAGGGTTTTAGGAGTGCAAATTTTGGTGGTGGCTAGGGTTTTTAGAGTGGTCGGAATTAGAAGGGGCTTTATGGGTGGTCGGGATTTGGTGGCTGCCAAAAACTGAGAAGCCAAATCACCAACAACAGGGATACAAATCGATTATCATCAACATTTCTACAAACCAAAGCAATTAACCCATTGCAACACCCACAAATCGAAACCTCAAAACCAGAAAAAGAATTGGGTAAATCAAACCTTGTCAATCGTTTTTAGCATCAAGCTCAGAACCCCACTTCAATGGAGTCGATTCCAGGTGACTTCCATGGTTGAGGATAAGAAGACGACGGTCAGAGGAGAGAGAATGAGCGAGATGAAATCTGATTAAATGGGTGCTGCTGATTGATTAAGGAATGCCAAGCCTTGGAAACGCATTTGAAGCGAAGTAGTGATTTAGTGGGTAATCGAAAAGAATGGAGGTGATTAACTCCATTGGAAGAGACGCCATTGTTGTGGCTTTCGAGAAAACAGAGCAAAAAAATAAATAAAAATTGGTGGAAAGGTGGTTGTGGCTGTGCGGTGCGGTGGTGGGGCTGGTCGTAGCGGTTAGGTGGTGGGGGCTGGTCGTAGCTGTTAGGTGGTGGGGCTGGTCGTGGCCGGTCGACGGTGGGGTCCCGACGGTGGCAGCAACACTGGTTGATTAATGGGGATTTTTGGAGGTGATTGGTGGTAAAACTGATGTTTTATTTTTTTATGAGGTGGTAAAGTAAATCTTTTTTTTTTTTGAGGGTGGTAAATTCAATAAAGTCGTTATTTGACGGTGGTAAAAATCAAAATTTCCTTAAATTTATATCGTATTACACGGTGAAAACATGCAGATTAAAAAATACAAATTATATCAAACCAAAATTCTAATTTTTATTTGCATGAGTGTATCAAATACTCTATACGTTTATTTTTTAATAGTAAATTGAAGAAAGTTAGCAAGATCCAATTAGATAATCAATTCATTCAAATAAAGCTAGCTAAGAGATCAGAATAGAAAAAAATTATAAAAATTAACATCACAAAATTATTTCATATGAAGAGAGCATAACCCAAGCTGGAAAAAAAAACACTCCCTTAATTACTTTCAATTTAATAATATCCTGAAAATAAGAATAACACTTTATATGTTTGGCAAAGAACACACTTCACTCATTTTTGCCTTTTTAGTATACAAAATTATTACAGTAACAGCAGTTAAAAATTAATGGAGGTGGTAATTAAGATAATTAAAGAAAAACATATTGTAAGCTAGTACTAAACTTGTACGTAGTATATCACATGTCTTCTTAAATGATGTAACAAAAATATATGTAAAATTTGACAGTAAAAATCAAGTGTTTCACTATAATATTTTTATAATAATTTAATCCCACTTCTTACTTAGACGAAATTAATCCCATTTTAAATTTAAGTAGACAAAAAAAATAGTAAAATAAAAAATCTTGGATTGTTTAAAAAAAGAAAGAAAAAAATGTTTTCTTACAGTATAAATTAAAATTAAAAGAGGTAAAAAGTAATGGTAAAATAATTGTAAAATTGGGTATCATTCATATCAAATTTTCCTTAAAGTAATAAGATTCTCATGCAACAGTTTTGCAGCAAATTTGCAGAAATTGTACACTACCAAATTATTAAAAATAAAATATAAAGTATAAAAAAAAAGTAATTACCGCAATAATTTACTCCTTGAATCACATGGAAGTGAAGATAAATGAATACCTTGGCATCAGCTAACATCGTCCTAGCTAGTCCTACATGGACAAAGCTAGGCTACATCAGTTAAAATTCAGTACTTTCATTTTTATTTTTATTTTTTGTCAATTTTATTTGATTTTTGTGATGCAGACTTTCAAGAATAATTTATGACTATATAATATATCATCAGAGATATCAGACGGCCCAAACTCCCAAGCTTAACTAAGTCGCCACCCATCAAACGAGGTTTATGCCAAAGTCAGCTCACTCACTCTCTCTCTCTTACACTCATACATAAGCTTTGCTGCATATACGGCAATCATTGGTGAATCAAGTAAATACTAGAACTAGTACCATAGGGAGTACTCCTTCCGTCTTTAAAAGTTTCACTTAATTTGAGTTGGGTTGAGGTTAGGCCTTATTGTTTAAAGTGCTAAGTGTATAATGGGTTATGTTCATTGAATCGGAATATAAAAAGTGAATTAAAAGTAAAATTGAATGAGAATTTGGTGTAGTATAACAATTAAGTTCATTTGATAATAAGAAAAAGTACCAGTAAATTAACCGGGATTACACATTTATACACCCCCACAATTTAATCAACAAAAATTGAAAATGCAATAAAGAAAAAATATATTGAAAGAAAAACACAAGGAGTACTCTCTAGTAGTCTCTTTATTCCATTAAATTCCTGTTTTTTACCCATATACCCATTTTTTTTTATCCCCACAAACAAATCTATCACTCTATTTTTCCCTCTCTTCCTCTCCATTTTATTTATTTAGCAAAATAATAAATAAATTATCAAAATTTAAACAAAGAACCAAAAAAAAAAAAAAAAAAAATTACTGTCCCCCAAAAATAATAGCTTACGGGGTATTTCCTGAGTCTTGCCCCCTTTTTGACAATTGCTCTGGCCCGACCCTTCCGTCTCGAGATGTAACCCGACCCGACTTAACCAAACCCGCTTCGCCTCCCGTCGACGTCTTCCTTTCTTCCATGATCTGACCCACTTGGATATTACATGATAAAGATTATCAACTCAAGTGTCACTAACACCCATAAACGAACATATATGTATAACTTTTTTTTTTTTATCCCCTCTTGATTTCAAAGCCCAACCCAAAATAAAAATTATCCCAAAAAAAAAAAAAAAAAAAAAATCCCCATATTTTCATGCTTCCCAACAACCAGTTCCCAAATTTTAATTTTAAATTTTTTTTTTTCTTCTATCCCATCTCTCAACTTCTCTTTGATTGCTATACCATGTAATTCATCACTCACTCAGCTGTTGCGGCGGTTCGAGTGGCGGTAGTTGAGGTGGTCATTGAACCTGCATTGACATTATTATTCGCCACTATCTCATACCCACCACTTCCTTGATCATCATCGTCCTCATCATCCATGTCGTCCTCGCTTTCGTCTTGATTCTCACTCCCTTGATCCTCCATTGCTTGATCCTGGTGCCCTTGAAGCGGCCATTGCTGTTCGGGTTGTGCCATGATAGGCGCCATTGTCGTGGCCGGCTGCTGCTGCGCTTGCCCATAGGTTGTCAATGGTGTGGCATTGGTGGTCGCGGGATTGATTTCCATTTTGTTGCGCTCGCGGTAGAGGGCGTCTAATTGATGGAAGTACGGACATGTTTTCGAGTCCTCGGGTCGTTTCTTGTTGCTCTCCTTCACTTTCTTGAAGTACTTGTTGATGTTTTCCCACTTTTCCTTGCATCTTTTGGCGTTTCGGTTGTACCCGAGTTTTCTCATGGCTGCCGAGATCTCCTCCCAGAGCGGGCCTTTTGGCCCGTTCTCTTGGTATTTTTGATCAAGGTTGGTACGGAGATTGATCAATGCTTGTACTTCGGCTTTAGGCCATCTTGATGAACTTGCTTGGAGGAGATTCTCACCATTGGTCGACTTCTGGAAGTCACCGTTGTCGCCGCCATTGTTTGTATTGGCCACCACCAATGCTTGTTGTAGCTGAGGTGGTGTTTGCTGAGGCAACTGTGCTATTGTTTGTGGTTGAGGTTGAGTTTGTGTTGGCGATGCCAATGATACTTGACTTTCAGGTACATGAATTTGTGGTTGTGGTTGTGGTTGAGGTTGTGGCTGTGATTGTGTTTGTTGCAATACTTGTTGTGTTGCTGGTTGTGGTTGCGGCTGTGGTTGTGACACGGGAGTAGGACTAACAACGGGAACCGTAGCACGAACCTGGCCACCTTGAGGTTGGGTTTGAGGTTGTGGTTGAGTTTGGGATTGGACCGGTAAGGGCAGCGGAATTTGCTGCTGGTCAGAAAGCTTTTGAAGGAAAGAGATAAGAGCGGCATCTTTCGCCGCAGCCATAGACCGTTCTTGAACAAGAATATCATGTTCCCGATTCAATCTAGCCATCTCTTGTAACTTCCATGCTTCCTCTCTAGCAACCCTATCATGCTCCCGTTTCTCGACCGCCTCAAGAAACCTCTTCTGTAACTCCTCTTGCTTATCAATCACTTCCTTCATCAACTTCTCAAAGAAATCCTTCCATTTCCTCTTCCTCTTCCTCCTCCCCATTAGCTCCTCATCCGACGATGTCGATGAAGACGACGATTGAGTAGCCGATGGGGAAGACGGATTCTCCATCTGGATCGACCCGTGAGTCCGGATCCCCATTGTCTGCTGATGCTGATGCTGATGCTGATGCTGGTGCTGATTCTGATTCTGATTCTGACTCTGATGATGTATCACCTGCGGCTGCGGGTGCTGCTGCGACTGCAACTGTGATGCCTGATTTGTAGGGTTATTAACATTCATTTGTTGTTGTTGTTGTTGATGATGATGAGGCAGTGGACTAATACAAGTAGTGTGAACTACACTTATTGGATGGGGGCTTGATGGAACAGTAACACTAGCTGGATTAGTACCAGCTGGTATTACCATTGTGACCGGTACCGCCGCTTGCGCCGGCCCTTGTGATTGACCACGTTGTGGTGTTGCTGTTGCTTGACCAACTGGTTGTTGTGGCAATGGTGGTAGTGCCGAAGACGCTGCCATTGACAAATGGTGCTGTTCTAACGCCTCTAATTGCTCAAAAAATCGATACGTCTTACCGTCCGCCTTACCGGTTCTCCCGTCTTTCGTTCTCTTGTGATACTTGTATACATTCTCAAACTTCTCCTTGCACTTCTTTGCGCTTCGATGATATCCAAGTTCCGCCATCTTTCTGTTAACAAATCAAAAGTTAAATTAATAATTACATAAATATATAAATAAATAAATAAATTGCACCATATCATACACAAATCTTAATTCAACACTTGCCAATTAATCAAATAAATATATACTTGTATGTATAAATATGAATGAATCTTATTATAGTAGCATATGATTATCCCAATATGGAGTACATTTCGAAATTATTGCACATAAAATTAGGAACTAAGTGGCTCTAAATTTCAGTGAACAACCAATTTGCATAAAGTTCTAAAATGAAAGAATCCCAATATATATTCTAATAAGTACAAAATTGTACTTGGGAAGCTATTCTAGAAATTCGAAAAACATGAGAAGTAGAAGAAGAAAAAAAATAAAAATCACCAAATTAAATTAAAACCGATTAAAATGACATGACTAATCTCATAAATAAAATGAGATTATTATCATTATTATTTTTATTTTGATGTTATATTTATAGAAGTTGCAATAATAATTGGATGAAAAAAGATGAAAAAAAAAAAAAAAAAAAAAACTGACCTGGAAACTTCTTCCCACAACGGACCTTTGAGGGAGGAATCACGAAAAATAACATCCATATCAGACCTTATCTTAAGCAAAGCAATAGTTTCTTGTCGAGGCCAACGGTTACCGCCAGTGCTCCGGTCATTTTCAAATAAATCTCCACTACCACCGCCACCTCCGATACCGATACCGCTTCCGCTTTGAGTCTTCTCCTCATCTTCCATCCCAGTGCCCATAATTGAGGCGTCCGGTGACGGTCTCACAACACCTTCACCGACTCCGCCTTCGGATTCATGTCCCGAACCACCTCCGCCGTCACCGGAGCTTCCTATTAAGCTTGAGGTCCCCAGCATGTATTATGATGAGATAATCTTTGTATCAAATTTAGTAGTATAGTTTGAGTATAAGATGATGAATGAGATGAGAGAGAAATGGTGGTGGTGGGGAGATGAGAGAGAAAGAAAGAAAAAAAAAAAAAAAAAAAAGAAGAAAGAGAGAGAGTGCTATTTTTGCCTGCTGCTTGGAGGCTAATAGCAATACTACTACTCTCTCTATATTTTTTTTTATTTTTTGTTAGCTGAATTACAGCTAACAAAAAATAAATATAAATGAAAATAAAATTGAGTTAAACTAGCAAACAGGAGCAAAGGAGAGAGAAGCTGGGGTGATGGTGAATTCAAGGGTTTTATAAAGATTGAGTTGTCTTAATAATTTTTATTTTTCTTTTTCCTTTTTTTTTAATTTTAATTTCTTGTGGGGATCTGGCTGTCTGAATTAATTTTTTTATTTTTTTAAAAAAAATTAATTTCTTTTTTCCATTTTTTATGGTGTGGTTTCTTACTTTTCTTTTTATTTTTATTTTTTCAGCTGTTGGAATCTTCACTCTTCCTTTCTTAATTTCTCTCTCCTCCTCTCTCTCCACTCTTTTTTTTATCACCTTATAATATTCACCCTCCATACGACCTACCTTTTTCATTTATTTTTTATTTTTTTTGAGATGTGAATGAAAAAATGGGGCCGTATAATTATTATAATTTCTGTATTCATATACGATTTAAATATCTTTGTTTAAAAAGATTACTTCATAAAGTATTTGGTATACGACAATGTATGTACATGGTATAACAAAATTACTTTAAAGAATTGAATGAGAATTTTCCATTCACACTCAAACTAAATTGAATTGTGTAAGATTTCGATCTAATATAACGTATTTTTCTTGTTTATTATAAAAGGAAATAAAACTTATGCACAGCTGCCAGCTGGTAAAATTACAACTCATTATTACTCTGTATTAAGATTGCATGATAACCGAAAATAATTTATGAAAATAAATTATTGATGTGGAGTATTTTGAATCAATTGAACTCCGTGCTTTACAATAGAATTTATAATTTATAAACATTGATTAATATACATTAGATTATGTTTAAATACATTTAAATAAAAAAATAAAGTAAAATAAACTTTTACCCTTTTTACAGTCATTTATTGTTTTATTTACCATGCAGACAAGTAGAAGAACTCAAATAATTAGAATATAATTTTACAAACATAAAACAGTAAACTAACAATACTTGTATACATAATCGGTAATTTATTTAATAATAATATAGTACATGTAAATTATGGAGTATTATTATTACAAAGAAAGTGACAATTATTGTCAGATGGCTTCTAATCTGTGCAAGCTTGATTTCTATCAATGGAAATTTACAGCAGTTAATTAGTTCCCTAATTATTTATCATAATGGTCGGCTATTTTAACTTTTTAGCGTACTGTATTTTTACACAACATTTGCTACCGTACCATTAATAATAAGAATATGGTACATTTTTCCCCCGCCTAAGACTACATATAATTAAGGAGTTTTAGAATGAAATTATTAATTTAAATTAAATATTAATTACATCAATTGATATACTCCGTATAATTTTATTGTGTATTTTGTATTTTAATTAACACATTATGCACCGATTGATCTTTTGACATTATTCACAGGAATCACAGCTAGTTCTTCAATCACATATACATGTGTGATTTTTTTTTTTTACTATAGGTAAATTTATTTTATATAATATCGAATTTATAAATATCATTTCATATGTAATTAAAGATATTAAAGTTGAAACTGTGCATTACATAATTGAATTCATTAATTAAAGATATCATTAGCCCTCGTAATAATTTAATTATATAATTGAATTCAATTTATATAAATATCATTTCTTATATAATTAAATATTCAAAATGGAACATATGCATTAGGATACGTAAATTCATATTACAATAATTGAAGAAAGTATTAACCTTGAAAATTAATATGTATTTTAGATGGTTATAAACACGACTAATATTATAAAATATATATATATATATATATATATATATATATATATATATATATATATATATATATATATATACTACGCATATTATTAGCCTTTGTAATAAATTAATCGTATTAAGGGTCTGTTCTCATTGACTGAACTCAGCTGATTGAATTGAACTGAACTGAACTGAGCTGAATTGAACTGAACTGAACTGAACTGAAATGAATATTTTATAAGAGAAGAAAATTAGGAACTGAACTGAATTGAGTTGAACTGAACTGAATTGAATTTCAACGTATGAGAACAGGCCCTAAGCCGGTATATTTCTTAGTTACACCATATTATTTTAGAGCGGTAAAAAAATTACTACTGCGCATGATAAGGTTTGAAAATGGGAAAATAAAAATTAAAAATGGGAAGCAACAGCTGCAGATAGCGACGATGAGGATAATAAGTTGGTTTTCGTCTGTCCAGCTAAAAATAGTTAAAAGCCGGCTCATGTAGGTCACCTTTGCTTTTTGGGTTTTTTTTGGATTTCAGTGGTTATTATTTTTCATCTTAATTCTCACTAAATTACATTTTTACCCCTACACATGAGACTCTTTCACCTTAATCATTGATCCCCTAAAATTATACCAAATCAGATCACCTAAATAATTTAATATTACGGATCAGGTGATCAGTGATTAAATTTTTTTTTTTTTATAATTTGTAAAATTAATTCATTATTTAAAAATGCCAGCGAAATTAATTTGGATCAAAACTTTATATGAAATGACGAAAATACCCTTTGGTTAACTAGTTATTTAAACATGATATCATAGTCTTAAAATTAAAAAATTTCAACTATGTTGGGTAAAGACTATGGCGCTCGTGCAGCCACGCAGGCTGTTGTTGGGACCCACTAATGAAGATGACTATTTAGCCCCATTTGACAAACTCTGTTTTTTTAATCTTTTACCCCCACTTGACTTCCCAAAATATGTAGGAATGAAATTGTGTTTGATAAATTTAGTGATTAGATTATTTCTACTTATAGAAAATGAAAAGTGATAAATGATAATATGCTTACTTATTTTAGTAAGAAAGTTCTACAACAATTTTAATTGACTAGAGGATCAAGGTTAATTTAAGGTATGTTTAATTCACCTGATTTTATCTAATTTAACTTTATTAATTATGATTTTTGACTTGTGTAAATACCTCAGTGAATCTAATTAGCCTTAAAATAAAAATAATTATTCGAGGTGAATAAAGCACACCCTTACTGGTTTCTGCATGGCCCACAATTTCATTTTTAATTAGGTGACAACTTTGATTTTTACTTTTACACCTAATTTTGTAACCATTTGAAATATGTAAGTATTTTTTTTCGTGTGTACAGAATCTTTACTTTTAATTATCGTACCTCATTTTTAAAAAAATCAAATCCGCAATTAATTTTACCCAAGCCTACAAGGAAAAATGTTTTACAAAGACAAAGACATTGTTTTTAATTAAGTACGTGTAATACAAGTAGAAGATACAACCGGCAATTCAAGTATAACACCCCAATATCCTTTTGTACTCGTAGTAGATGATTTATTGGTTTATATACATACACATATATACATCAATATATAACTAAATACAATAATTAATGCATTATAATAATTTTGACATAGAAAAAGAGGGAGAAATAAAATGGGCCCAAAAGATATTACAAGATAAGAGTAAAGAAAAAATTTAGGAGGTGGGATCCATTAATTTGAATTGATCTAAGTTAGATGGAGGTCGTCTTATTAGGCAAACCCATTTATGGGTAGAAGTAAATAGTGACCAATTCAGTTAGTATGCAACCTACCGTAATAAATATGGACAGATACTAAATATAATTTCCAAATAATTAAATAAAAATTGGTGGGTCGAATGAATTCTACATATTTTAATTTAATTATACTATATGATCTATTATAATTGAAAAATTATAAAATTAAATTAAGAGTATTATTACTATTATTATTATTAGTATTGATGAGTTAATTTAATCTTATTTGGTCTTGACATATAACGTGGCTAAAAAGCCATTTTCATGGAATTCTAACACCACCATTTCTTCTTGTCCCCCATTTTTATTTTCCCATTATATATCAATTAGCTTTGATATGGGTTATCTACCCCTATTTTGAAAGGACCTGCCCTAAAAGCTAAGGTTGTTAAGGGTCGGTGCTTTTTTTTCATTAAATTACTTTTCAATTTATAAAAATAAATAAAGCTCGTATTGATATACGGAGTACTTCATATGTTTGCTTTTAGCTGCAACGTGTTTACTTTTACGTCTATTAATGCTTAATTTTAATCCTTTATAATATTAATTATAGATAAGTAAAAAAATTAACATTTTGTAAATATAACTTGAGATGATTCTAACAAGATAAGGTATCATGCAATTATATTTGCTGACATGTAAATAAAATAGGTGATTGAATTGAAGAACGTGAGTTGTAAATTTTTAAACATTGCAACTGAAAGAAAACGAATGAAATATTTGATTATATAAATTATAAAATAAAGAAAAATAAAGCTTGTTCTCCGTATTCATATACTTTGTATATGATTCCGTTAATTATGAGAGTATAGAGAAAATAAAAATTATATTCTTGCCAATTGCAATGACTCGGTGCAATTTTCTTTACATCACTATGTTATTGTGTCTTTTACTTTTTATTTGTTTTTATTTTCTCCTCTTTTTAATAATCAGATTGCTATCATATTGTTGCATCATAAAGATATGCATTATTTCTATCTTTCAATGCTTTTATAGAGTGACTAGTGACCTTTATCCTACATGGGTTAAAAAAAGTTAGTTTAGTATAAATGTTATTTTATTTTTAGAAATAAAAATTATACATTGTACTCGATAGCGTATATTTTTTTTAAAGACTCGATAACGTATATTTAGGGTATGTTCTATTCACCTAATTTTCCCTTATTTTATAGCTAATAAATTCAAGTAAATTCAATTAAGTTCGATATGTTCAGTTCACAAAAAATAAGTTCAATTAAGTTCGGAATAAGTTAAGTTCAGAAAATAAATAAATAAATAAGTATTGATAAGGGTTACATGCTAAACTTAAAATTACAACTAAAATAAGTTTTAATATATTCATAAATTCAGTTAAGATAAGTTAAGGACTTAAGGTAATTAAGTTTAGTTAAGTCCAAATAAATGAAAATCAGGTGAATAAAACACACCACATCCTTACACTAGAAATTTCTCTCGTGGAGAGGGCTTCTTAATGTTTATTATTTCTTACCTTAAAAAAATAAAATAAAATAAAAAAGTGGATACAAAAAAAATTAAACATGAGTTTATAAGAAGGAAATGATATATGTGCCCTTAATTGGATTAAAGCGAAAATTTAAGGTTTGTTCACATTTTTGAACTGAACTGAAATGAAATGATTGAAGCTGAACTGAACTGAACTGAACTGATTGGAGCTAAATTGAACTGAACTGAGCTGAAATGAATATTTTATGAGAGAGGGAAATTAGGAGTTGAACTGAACTGAACTGATTGGGGCTGAACTAAACTCAACAGAAATTAAGTAAATGTGAACCGACTCTTAGTAAATATAATTGATAACACTTACTAATCAACGTCTAATATTATCATGCATGCCTGTATGTAATAATACGATTACACATGTCTTTCTTTTTTTTTTTTCCTTTTTTTAAATTTTTTTTTTGTCGTTAATTGTTTTTATTGCTTAAATGCTTAATAGGTCTTTGTTAAAATTTTCAAGCAAAAATAACTACTATTAATAAAAACTTGGGACTAATATTAGGGACACTGATGATATATAGTGAAGCACTTACTTTCAGTTAGTTAATTTTTTTATTTTTTTTTGAAACAATCAGTTAATTTTCTATATATGACAATTAAATAATCCTAAAATAATTACACTAAAAAATAAATTAATATTTACTCCATAAAACAATTAAAGATTCAACAAATATATTTAGTTAACCTAGTACAAAATAGAAGAGCACCGTAAATTTAATAACTTCATCAATAGTTTTAAGACTTTATTTCATTCCAAAATAAAAGTCGCGCAAATTTTTACTTTTAAAAGCTAAAAAATGATCATTATATTGAAATATATTATGGCTGATTTTCAAACATGCATGTCTTATTAAATTGGAGTGAAGTAGAGGGAATAGGAAGGAGACAATTGTTATAAAAGATATTTTAGCGAAATTAAAATGGAGCCTTAATTATAATTGAGTGGCTGGGATTATGACAATATTAGAGAGAATAGAAAGAATAGAGTAGTGTATTTTCATTAGCATATGCACATGTGTATATATATACAACCTAGAGAGTAGGGCTCATAACATAACATCGGCCCAATAGAGCTAAATACATTATATGGCCTAATACCCCCCTCAAGTTGGAGCATGCAAATCACAAATGCCCAACTTGCCAAGTAAATACATGAATTGCTGCTTGTTTAATGCCTTAGTAAAAATGTCCGCAAGTTGATCCGTCGTTTTCACATACGACGGACTAATATTACCATCCTGAATTGCATCACGAACATGATAACAATCAACCTCAATGTGTTTCGTACGCTCATGAAAGACCGGATTCCGAGCAATATATAATGCAGACTGACTATCACAGAATAAACTCATTGCCCGGGGATGAGAAACCCCCAAACTCAGAAGTAGAGCCTTCAACCACTTCAACTCATTTGTGGTTTTAGACATCAAACGAAATTCGGCCTCCGCAGAGGACTTAGCCACAATATCCTGTTTCTTAGTCTTCCATGATATGGGGGAAGCACCAAGAAACACCAACCAACCAGAAATAGAACGTCTTGTTAAAGGACAACTAGCCCAATCCGAGTCACACCAACCTGTAATATGCAGATCACAATCAGAGCTCAAAAGGATTCCCTGGCCTGGACATCCTTTCAAGTAGCGCACCGTACGAAGAACGGCATCCCAATGGTCCTGACGCGGTTGTTGCATAAATTGAGACACGATATGAACCGCGTAAGCCAAATCAGGTCTCGTAAAAGAAAGATAGATCAAACGACCCACAAGACGGCGATACATTTCAGGATCAGAAAGTAGAGGAGACTCTGATTTTGCCAGAGTATGATTTTGCTCAATAGGAGTACCTGCAGGACGTGCCCTAGCAACCCAGACTCCGCAATAATATCAAGAGTATATTTACGTTGACATAAAAATATGCCCTCCGGACTACGTGCAAGCTCAATACCAAGAAAATATTTCAACACACCCAAATCCTTCATATGAAAGCAGTCACTCAAGTATGATTTGAATGTGGAAATTGCAGCAGAATTATTACCAGATACTATTAAGTCATCAACATAAACCAGAACACTAATTTGAATAGCCCCAGATTGTAGAGTAAAAAGAGAGTAATCAGAGTACGACTGTATGAAACCGTACCTTTTAAGAGAAGTAGCCAACTTAGAAAACCAACAACGAGGTGCTTGCCTTAGACCATACAAAGACTTGCAAAGACGGCACACCAAACCCGGTTGAGTACCATGAAAACCAGGCGGTGGTGTCATATAAACCTCCTCATCAAGGTCACCGTGGAGAAATGCATTGTGTACATCCATTTGGTGCAATTCCCAATTTTTCGCAGCAGCAACAGCAAGAAAAGCACGAACGGTGACCATTTTAGCAACGGGAGCAAACGTCTCGTTATAATCGATACCCTCAACCTGATGGTTACCAAAGTTAACAAGACGAGTCTTCAACCTCTCAATAGAGCCATCAGAATTTAGTTTGACCTTGTAAACCCACCGGCACCCAAGAGCTTTCTTGCCCGGAGGTAATTTCTCCATGACCCAAGTTTTATTCTCTTCTAGAGCAGATATTTCTTTTTGCATTGCCTCTCGCCACCCTTCATCTTTCATAGCTTCTTTAAAATTACGTGGCTCCACCACATTATCCACAACTGCAATGAAAACACGGTGTGCCAAAGAAAATTTATCACAATTCACAAAATGTGCTAAAGGATAGGGAGTACCTGAGCAGCATGGAGGAGACGATGAACTTGAGGACATAGATGGACTAGATATAGTATGTGCGACGTAATCTTTATGCCAATTCGGAGGATGCCTAGGACGTTGTCCACGATCCAAAACAGGAGTAGAAGAAGCCGAATTGCTGCTGTCCAAACTGCCCAAAGTGGCAGCAGCAGGGGTGGGCACAGGGGGGCCGCGGACCAAACTGCCAGCAGCAGCCGCACCCGAGGCAGCAGCAGAATCCAGCCCACCCGAGTCAGCAGCAGCAGAATCTGCTGGGGTTGGTGCCGGGGTTGGTTGAGGCATGCTGTCACGAAAACCGTGGGCAGTGGAGGCTTCACCAATCTCGAGCACATGCTCAAGGTCTTCCAAAAAGTCAATATCAATCCCCCCCTCAATAATAGACACCCTTTCGGCACTAACATGAGATTCACTCGGTTCTTGAGTATGCATAAATGGGAACTCGTTTTCATGAAACTTTACATCTCGTGAGACAAAAATGTCACCCTTCTCTAAGTCATAAACCTTCCAACCCTTCTTACCATGAGGATAGCCCACAAACACACATTTACGACTTCTAGGAGCAAATTTATCACCCTTAGCTTTTTGGTTATGAACAAAGCAAAGACAACCAAACACCCGTAATTCATCAAAAGAAGGTGGTTTCCGAAAAAGAAGTTCATATGGTGTTTTATTAGATAACAAACGGGATGGAGTGCGGTTAATTAAGTAGACCGCCCCAAGAACACATTCTCCCCAAAAAGCTATTGGCAAGTTACCTTGAAACATCAAAGCACGACTAACATTTAGAATATGTTGGTGTTTACGCTCCACTCTCCCATTTTGTTGTGGTGTACCGACACAAGAAGTTTGAAAAAGAATGCCATGTTCATCAAAATAAGGGAGCATGGGTTTAAATTCTGTACCATTGTCAGTCCGCACACATTTCACAGTGACATCAAATTGGCATTTAATCATAGCAAAAAAAGGAGCAAAAAGAAGAATAAACTTCAGTTTTGTCATTCAATAAATAAACTCAAACACCTCTCGAATAATCATCAACAATTGTCAAAAAATAGTGAGCACCACAAGTAGAAGGTGTTTTATAAGACCCCCACAAATCACAATGTATTAATTCAAAAATACGACTAGCCCTACTATCACTAATAGGAAAACTATCCCGTGATTGTTTAGCCTGTGGGCAAACAGTACAAGCTTTATTCAGAGATTTATTGCTAGAACTAGAAATGTCACCAATAGCAGGCACTAACTTGACAATGTTATCCGACGGATGACCCAAACGACGATGCCACAACTCAAAGGTAGAAACTTCCGGATTAGTCACCGCACATAATTTAGGAATTCGCCGGAAGTAATATAGTCCATCTATCCGTTCACCGACTCCAATTAGGCTCCCCGAGAGTTGGTCATGTATAGCACATAAAGAGTCAGTGAATTGGACAAAACATTTAGAATCATCAATCATTTTAGACACCGATATTAAATTGCAAGTCAATTTGGGAACAAAGAGAACATTGTCAAGTATGAGGCCATCTGCCAAACACACTTGACCCTCCTTAGTGGCCATAGCATGAGCACCATCTGGGAGTCCGACGGGACAAGGAGAAATATTTTGCACATTTATCAAACAAGAATCATTCCCGGTAACATGATGGGAAGCGCCTGTATCGACAATCCAAGATAAAGAAATAGGCTTGCCGGTCATCTTATCTTGTTGGTGACTATTGACCATATTTAACAACATACGAACGTGTTCCGGTTGGAGATCAGATAAAGCTGCAAGAGTATCATGAGAAGGGCCGGAAGAAGCACCGAGTGGATTGCTCACCACATTAGCCCGAACCTTGGGCTTGGTAGAGTCAGCAGCAGCAACATTCGAAGCAGGAGCAGCAGCCATAGCAGGGGCCCTGCTGCCATGACCCTGCTGCTGCTGGGCAGAGGGGGCACATCCCCCTTTCTTGGCGTATTTTTCCAGCCACCAGTCTGGAAATCCGTGCAGCAAAAAACAACCGGAATTGTCATGCCCCGATCGTTTACAATGATTGCAGAACAACTTTGCTTTATCAGACCGAGAAGTAGATTGGAACGAACGCCGATCAGAAGGTAAAGCAAATACATGGGCCTCAATTTTCTCCATATGTGCCTTGCCTTGAGCAATAGCACGAGAATGTTCCTCCTGGAGGAAAGCTTGATAGGCGCGATCGATGGTCGGCGGCGGTTGTTGAGACAAGAGGTTGGTGCGCACAACAGAGTATTTATCATCATCAATTCCGATCAAAAATTGATGCAATTTCTAGTTCATATTTTCCAGCCACATTACATGAGCAATTGCCGCATTCGCAGCCATGAGGGGGTTTGAGACGGAGAAGATCATCAAAATACCCCATTAAAGTTGTATAATACTCCTCGACAGACATTGATTTAGATTGTTTGCAATTAGTGATAGAAGTATGTAATTGCTGGAGACGAGGCCCACTAGCCTCGCAAAACCTCTTCTCCAAATAATCCCAGAGCTTCTTGGCCTCCTCGAAATAGGGAATGGACGATGCTAGTTTCGGGTCGATAGAGCGCAAAATCCATGAAACTAACATGGAGTTCACAGTATCAGTCAAGTAATTTCTTTTTCTCCGGCGGCTTAGAAATAGTTCCATCAATAAATCCATACTTCCTGCGAGATTTCAAGGAAAGGGTAATTGCTCGAGACCAAGCAAGATAGTTGTCAGGCTTCAAAACCACATGAGTAATCAAATTTCCCGGTTGGTCTCCGGCGCCAAGGTAAAAGGGGGAAGATGGATCAAGTTTGCCTTCGTCACCCATTACGATCAAGCAAGAAGAAACTTAGATATAGAAAATTAGAGAAGTTTAGGGAATTAGAAGAACAGAGATTAAAGAATTAGAAGATTAGAAATTTCAGAAATTTGGGGTTTTTAGGGTTTAGATTGATTTTAGCTCCGATACCATGACAATATTAGAGAGAATAGAAAGAATAGAGTAGTGTATTTTCATTAGCATATGCACATGTCTATATATATACAACCTAGAGAGTAGGGCTCATAACATAACATCGGCCCAATAGAGCTAAATACATCATATGGCCTAATAGATTATGTCACAATAATTATCTTAAAATACATTCACTTTGAAATTTGAATTGATATAACCCCGTACTACAAAGTCTTATATGTGGCTGGTCATACCATATGACCAATCACTACAGGGGTTACTTCGTTAGTGTAATGGGGGTTATTAGTTGATCAGTGTTAAAGGCGTTACTTCGTCATTGTTATAGAGTTACTCGGTCAGTGTTATAAGGGTTGCTCGGTCGTTATTATTGAGTTACTAAATCAATGTTTTAGGGATTACTTTAAGTGGCCACACGGTGTGACCGGCCGCATAAAAGACGGACTGTATTGAAGGGTTTCTTATCTGTAAAGTATGCCAAAAAAAATGTAGAATGTTATTTTTGGTGAAAAAAATGTAGTATGTGACAGTAATGAACAAGCATGATACCTCTTTTCCCGGATCTAACATTCATGTACTTCAAATACTTACCACTATTTTAATAAACTTTTTGTTAGAAGAATGATTATGATGGACATTTTTATTTATATAAATATTAAAAAAAAAAAACGTATATAATGATGGTTATGATCAGTATGTGATCTCTAGTAAAATTTTGCTTGTAATGTGACCATGTTTTTTTTTTAAAAAAAATAAAATCTAATTCAGGTGTATACCTATTGTTTGATGAAATAATTTTCAATTAATGAAATAAACAAGATTTCCACTTAACCAATGGGAATAATTGCTAAGAATTTTTTATGAATAAATCTTTCAAAAATGAATTAATTATACGTGATTCATGAAGACTAATGTAAATTTTTTCTTTCTTTCAAAGTTAAAAAAAAAAATGTAAATTCTTCATTGTTGAGAGATTTATCCATAAATTCTTAGCAATTTCCCCCTTAATATTAAAAAAATTGATGAATCAAACACTACTACTGCGGACTACGTAATATTGATTGGCATATAATTTTGTCATAAAATTTTTTTTATGATGAAAAATTATATCGTAAATTTTCAAAATAGATACTCCCTCTATCCTATTATTGGAAGCCTATGTCTCTTTGTTATGTAAGTAATACGGAGTAAATATTAGAAATAGGCTTTTAATAAAGGGAGGGAGGGAGGGAGTAGTATCTTCATCCATGAAAATTTCACTCATGCATAGTAATCTAAACTTGTTTGATACATAAAAGTTCAACAAAAATTAATTAAACTTAGGCCTTTTTTCTGTTCACCTTATTTCCACTTATTTCAGGTTAATAAGTTCAGATAAGTTCATATAAGGGTTAATAAGTTCAGATAAGATAAGTTTAAGAAAAATAAGTTCAAGAAAAATAAGTTCAAATAAGGGTTAATCAGGGCTGCCAAGTTTAGTTTAGTCCTTATCAACCCTTGCATGAACTTATTGCAATTATTAAGTTTGAGGTATTATAATCATATACTACATCAAAAATTTCATAAAATGAAAATACAACTAAAAAAAAATATTGAAAAAGTATTAGATAATTTTACAATATATACTAGATGTAAGCCCGTGCGATGCACGGTTTTTTAAATATTTCATTTTGTATATTTTTTTTTTTGTAATTTCTTAATATTTTTTGTTTTTATTTTCTATTCTATTATTTTAACATTAATTTAAGGTAAAATATTTTGTTAAGTTTTAAAATATTCTTATTCAAATTTTACGTATATAGAAGTTGAATATATAAATTGAAATAAATATTATCTCATTCATCGGATAGTTAGATAAAATCATTAAATCAAAATATATTTTTTAATTTCTAATTATTTGTTAAAATAATATAAATCCTAATGTAAAAGATAATATAAAAGATAATTTTTGTTTTTTTTTTATAATTTAAATATTAAATTACTATTTTTTGTTTTCAATTCTCAAATTTCATTTGTTAAATTTTTCTTAAATGGCGACTGAATATTAAAATTCTTAATTAATTATAAATCTAATTTTTCATTGGTCGAAATATTATTTTGCTTATGTGGCGTGCAATGCACGAATTTTTATATACATTTTGTATATAAATATTTTTGTGGTGATCTCTTAATTTTTTTCTTGCATTATAAGTTTTAAAATTTTGTATGAAAGTATCATATCATCAGATATTTAGTTTTGTAACAAATAAAAATGATAAAATTTAGTGTTCTTAAATAATTAAAATCTTAATAAATTACTATTCGTCGTTTTTACCTAAGTGGCAAAAATTTAAAATTTCATTCGTCACTTTTGTTTAGGTGGCGAGTGATTTTTTTAATTCTAAAATAAAATAAAAATCTAATTTTTGATTGGTCGAAAATATACCTTTTCTTATGTGGCGCTCCCAATGCTCTCCAAAAATGCCTACTTTATTTATATATATTAGATTTGTGAAAAATATATTTTCAATCTTATTAACTTCTTTTTTTTTTCTTTCCTTTTTTTCCCTTTTTTTTTTTTTTTGGGCACTAATTTTTTTGATTTGGATTACAGGTATAGAGTGACTACAATAAATGTTTATTGTTTGACATTACTAAGATAAATTTATGTGATGCGAAAAAATTAAGGTAAGTAGGAGTAGTAAATTGTGTAAATATGAATCATGGATGTAAGTTGAGAGTTGAGACGACACATCACTCCCACGAATGTATCAGTAAAGAGTGCGCAATCATTTTGTTCGTACTATATTTATTATTACTGCTACATAATTTTATTCAACCAATTTTTTTTATTTAGTCGTAGTTTTCAGAGATAAATATATACTCGTACATAAATAGGTAGAAAACGTACACTTAGACAGATTATTACATATGTTAGTACGAATTCAGATTTATCATTATTCTTCTTTATTCTTTTTCAACTAGATGCTCCAACAATAGTTTATGAATAATTCAATATATCCAATTTTTATGTAAAACTGTAAAAGTACGATGCCATAAATAACGATATTTAAGGCGTACTAATATGAAAGAGTTGAGGCTATACATAGCCCTTAGGGCTACATATAAGCATTTAATTTAATCTTGAAAATTGTTAAAAATTTAGAAATTTATGACAAAAATACACTAATTACACCGATTTGCGCGTGTTTTTGTCATGAAATCCTAACTTTATACATTTTTCAAGAGTAAATTTAATGTTTAAGTATAGCCCTAAGGGCTATGTATAGCATTACCCTTTTATTTTTTATAATATATGGTTGTATTTAACTCTTACGGACTCTCCCTCTTGAATTATTTACACACTTCTTTTTTTTAATCTTTCCGTCCTTTGATCATATACCACATTTTAATTTACTACATTCAATACGCCATGATCCGCTACACGAGTTCACATATTTTTCAACTTACTAGTAAAAAGGCTATACATGTCGGTAGAATCAACGACTAATCTGCTATTAATTGGTAAGTTAAATAGAGAAATAACGACTGATAAGCCATCGGTAAAAATTACTAATTGTATTTAATAAATTACCGGCTCAAAATGAGCCATAGATAAATTACCAAATGCTTATATATTTTTAATTAACAATAAATTTGTAACATGAAATTTCAAAGAATCAATTACTTATATGTGACTTAATAAAATTCAATTATTTGAGAGAATAACTTAGGAACGATGATTCCGCGTGTTAACTAGTAGCTACAAAAATAAATCCAATTATTGAAAAAAAAGAGTCAATTATGATCATTATATTTCATGAGGAAAGTCAGATTTGAAAGTAAATATCTACAACGTATACAAGAATTTTAGTTTAAATAAGAAGCAACAAAAAACATAGATAAAATTATCAACATATATCTTGGCTAGGTACCACTTACGAAGTATAATAAATTGTCGATTACTAAACTTGCTAACATCCATAAAAATATGAGATAACTACGTCAAAATTATTAATTAATCAATGGTGAATCATTGTCAAAAATAATAATAAAAGAAAAGTAGTAATAGTAGCAAGGGGTCAAAAATTAAGTTGCGTATAAGCATAATCATCTGGAAAAGAATTTTTGAATGCCCGTTAAACTATAATTGAAGGGGCCAACAAATAAATAATGCAGCAAAAAAGTGGGCCTTCATCAATCAATAGTAGACAATGAATTGCAGCAAAAATAAAGGTTCATATATACACCAGATTTATGATTAGGTGCACTAATTTAATTTAAATTTAGTTTAATTAACCCCTATGTAACGTAATACTACAAGGGATAATTGGGGGTCATTTTGGTAATACACCTAAAATTTACCAAAGGGCAAAACAGGAAATTAGACGTTTTATAATAGCGGCGGAGAAGTAAAGGTTGAACTTGGAAAGTAAACGATTGTTGAATTGACCAAAGTTCGTTTTCTATCCATTCAATTTACATTTCTTACTACCAAAATTAAGAAAATTCTTTTCACATTTTGTATGAATTATTTCTACAACTACTTATTGTTGTTTAATAGCTAATTACGGAATAAAAATAGGGTAATGCAATACATAACCCTTAGGCTATGTATAAGCATTAAAATCACTATTAAAAATTGTATAAAATAGTTATTATTTTTAGGTATATCATGCATGTATTTATACTTGAGTGTAAATACATGCAAGATATACCTAATGACTATTTTTTTTTTTTAAAAAAAAAAGACTAACATGTATTTGAGAGTTACAATGTGAGGCAGGCTATAATTTACTACATAGTAGTATTTTCTTTAAAAAAAAACCCAATTCCAAAGTACTTTTTATTATTATTATTATTATTATTCATTAGAATTTTTACTTATTTGAATTTATTAAAACTTATCATATTTGTAAGAGTAAGGGTCTGTTCTCATTGACTGAACTCAACTAAACTGAACTGAGCTGAACTATGAACTGAACTGAACTAAACTAAACTGAATTGAAATGAATATTTTATAAGAGAAGGAAATTAGGAGCTGAACTAAACTGAGCTGAACTGAATTGAATTGAACTGAACTGAATTTCAACGTAAGAGAACAGATCCTAACTCTTATCAAAACTTTTTTTTTTCTTTTCTAAATTGAACTTGCTACAACTGAACTGAACTTATCTAAACTTATTAGACCTAAAATAAATGAAAATAAGTTGAACATAACATGTCCTAAAATTCACAAAATTTATCTTAGTTTATAATAATATTGTTCAAAAGCTTGGAACATTTTCCACTAGCTTAAATGGAAAAAAAACACTCATTTCTTTAATAATTATGATAATGCTTTTCTCGCCTTTTGTTTGCAGTTTATTAGCTTGCAGACTCAGCTTCTTCGACATGCTAGTATTGTTGGTTATTGTGTGTACCATTGATGATACTTTGAGTCTTTTTAATAGAACTGTAGAGAGGTTGACTTTTTAAGTAATCGTACACTCAGATACAATTTCGTGAAAGGTTATTGTATCTGCAAAATCCACATTTTTTTTATCTCCTTGCCAGTCAGCTTTGTGGAAGTCATAGCAGGGAGAATTTCCAATCAATCTCCGATACCTATAGTAGATCGTGAGTGGGTCTGTCGTCCTCTTCATTATAGTCCTTCTAGAATCAATAGCATTTCGTCGGAATACATCCTGTCTTTTCACCTTAGTAGTCCTATGCATAGTCAGTACTATAGCCCCAATCATGGCTACTAATAAAATAAGACTAGAAACCAAAAACCAGACAAAATAGTAAGTATAAAGTAAATTGCCCAATGTTTCCAAATTAGTCCAACTTCGTACCTTTCCGGCATAAACCGTATATCTCAGAGAGGTCGTATTTCTTTGGGTTGGTAGTAATGGAATGGTTTCATTATCTAAAATGAAGAACATTTCCCACCAAAAGATTCCTCAACTTGGCTTAAGGTGATCCCTATTTTGGGGTTGGATCAGACGATGAATACTAAGACTTATCATTGCACGTGTTGTGTTATCTATTGGGTGTTTCTTTATTCTCTATTTCGACGTTGTGTCTGCTTGCTCAAGGGTTTTTGATGGGGATATTTTCGGCAATCATGCGATGTCATGTGTGCGTATTGTAGGTATTAAACATCAGCATAATATTGTTCGAAATACCCTTGTTGATGTTTGTTTCCGATTTGAGATTTTAGCAAGGAAAGAGGTTGACATTGGGTTGTCCGAGGGAAACAATAGGCCTTTCAGACCTGTAAATGTGTTACTTTATTCATGGGATCGGAGCGAGGTCGGGATTGTGTGTTGATTTGACAAGGGCTTCTCCTTTGACTCAGTTTGGATTGTCTGACTTTGCTTCTGGAAGGGTTGTTGTTGATATCGCACATCGAAAGCAAGTTAAGTATGAAGCTAACTGTAGGGCGATTGGTTTCCTTCCTTTCTCTCTTTCTTCTCTTGGGGAATTAGAGAAGGAGATTGTTGCATTGTTGAAATGGGTTCAAAAGTACTTAAAGATACAAGACATTGGGGTACGTGCTACTGTCTATATATAATCACTAGGATTGAATTTGCTATATATATAGAGAGAATTGGAAGCCCAGATAGTATCTAGACTTCCCCCTAATTTTTTATAAGTTGTATGATTTTGTCTATTTTTTTATTTATAATAATAATAATAATAATAATATTATTATTATTATTATTATTATTATTATTATTATTATTATTTTGCTTTTGGATGACATTGTTAAAGTACTTGGGGGTGGGGACACATACACGTGGGAATTCAAAAATCATTTAGGGCCTGTTCTCTTCCGTTGAAATTCAGTTCAGTTCAGCTCAGCTCAGTTCAGTTCAGTTCAGTTCAGCTCTTAATTTATGTCTAATGATATTGCTAATGATATAAAGCCAAATTTCATTCTTTTAAGCTCTTATTACAACGACGACGACAACAATAATAATAATATTAACAATAATAATAATAATAATAATAATAATAATCAATAAGTAGTAATAATAATAATAATTCTTTAATTCTTTATTTGGGGTTTTTTTTCTCTTTATTTGGGGTTAGAGCATCTTTAATTCTTTATTTGTAAGATTTGTTATTAATTAAAACATTAAAGAGAGTGGGTTAGGGTGTTGGGCCGTTGCAAATTTTAGCTTTTCTTGTTTTTTTATTTTTTATTTTTTTTTATAATTATTTTTTTTTTTAAAAAAATTTGTTTAAATGGGTTAGATACATGTAAGTGTTTTGTGTTCTTTTGTCATAATACTATTTTATTTTTAAATTAAATAGTATATGTGTTTAAAATGTTTAGAGGTTTCAAGTTTTTAATATATTTTCCATAAATTTTATAATTATATAGTATATTTTTCGTAAATATTTTAATATGTACATTTGTATATACACATATGTATAGTAATAAATAATCAATAAATAATCAAAGATCACTAATCCGTAGATAAAAATCACTAATTAATAAGTTCAGTTCAGTTCAAGCTCAGCTCAGTTCAGTTCAGTTCAGCTGAGTTCAGTCAATCGGAACAGACCCTTACTGATTATACTAGATATATTGATAGTAATTTCTAAAAAGAAATAAAATCTCATGTATGAAGTTAGTTTTGAAATGATGTCATGGATCTAGAAATTGGGAATGAGGTAAGAAAATAGGTAAGGTGAGTAGTCACAATTTATATGTGTAAGATAAAAAAAATGACAAAAGCATTTGCTTGTTGTAACACGAAACAAAAGAGGAAAAAAAACAGTAAATTTGCTCAGTTGTTTTATGTCGACTTTCCCCATTTATATAGGATGACTAAATGAACAGTGAATTGCTGTCAATTCTCTATTTCTCTCTCTGTAAACTAATCATGGTACGTAGATTGTCTGTTGAAAATTACTCATACGTATTCCTAGTAAATTTTTTTTATTTATTTAACTTGATACAGTACAGTTCTTTTATCATGCAATGTCTATCAAATTCAACTTGATACGGTACTAGTTCGGTTGTATATTATTTACAACGATTTGACATAAAGTAAAGAGGAAAAATGTTTAATTATTGCAAATAATATGAAATGAGTAGTAAAATTATACTCTGTTTTATGGAAATAGACTATATAGTATTTATCAATAAATAAAAAAATTAGTTACCAAAGTAAAATGTGTAATTACGGCAAACATAAAACATACTTATCAACTAACAAAAATAGCATGGAAAAAGTATTTTTATTTTTTATTGTTTTATTTTACATTATGTAGTCAGTTCAATTTATACCATACGTCTAAGGTAACATATATTAAGGGTTTGTTCACATTTACTTAATTTCAGTTTAGTTCAGTTCAGTTCAGCTCTAATCAGTTCAATTCAGCTCCAATTAGTTCAGTTCAGTTCAGCTCCTAATTTCCCTCTCTCATAAAATATTCATTTCAGCACATTTCAGTTCAGCTCCTAATTTCCATCTCTCATAAAATATTCATTTCAGTTCAGCTCCAATCAGTTCAGCTCCAATCAATTCAGTTCAGTTCAGTTTAACTCAGTTCAGTAAATATGAACAGACCCTAAAAGATAAATTCTGTGACTAATCAAAGAGTTCTTTCGCTAAGATAAATAAGATAGTATATACTTTATACAACAAATTTTATCAGCTAGGATAACTAAGCTACATTACTTTAAGTAATTTACGTACAAGCATCGATTGAGCTTGCTTACATTACTTTTAGTAACAAATTTTATCATGAGATGACTTGTTTATTTCAAGCATCTTAGCTTAAAGGTAGGAAGTAACCTGTTCTTTTCAGCTTAATTTCAGTTTATTTTAATTTATTTCAGTTTTTAATTTCCTTCTCTCATAAACAATTCAATTCAGCTCAATTCAGTAAATCAGAACATGTCCTAAATATCTCTGTCTCTTTTTTTTTAAAAAAAAAATAGGAAAAGTAAATCTTAGTCTTTACATCACACAGTATTTGGTATTTGTATACTCCGTGTGTTTTAAGTCTTGTCTTGTATTAAAAAATAAATAAAAATTGAAAAAAAACGGTGGTACAACTTTAGGGGGTTAAAAATAAAAAATAAAAATACAGAGAGAAAAGCAAAACGTCGTCACATTGCTCAATAATCATGCATGTGGGTAAAAAAACATTAGTAACAGTCTGTGTAGCAGTACTTCCATTTTATTCTATTGTAAAATTATTATTCCATTTATAGTGCACTTGCATCCCATTGTCCTTTAATTTTATCTTTTAATTTTTAACTCTTTGATTATTTTTTACTTAAATTAATACAAGTATATAAATTACTTTCTTGTCTAAACAAGTGTTTATATACTACCTCCGGTCCAATTTACTAGCAACAAAGGGATATTATTTGTGAGACATAAAATATTCCTTTGTCGCGAGTAAATTGGACCGGAGGTAGTATTAGAGTTTCAACCTAACACAAACAATATGTTACAAAAAAACACGGTGAATCTTCAGTTTTGACGACGGATTAAGATAAATTTAACAATTAACATAGGACTTAGTTTTTAGATTACTTATATTTAAAGTAATAATTTACCCTTACCTTTCCTTTTGTCCAGTAAGAATGTATTTCGTATATATTATGAAACGGTCGAAAATAAAAATTGTGTATTTACGATATAGATAAAAGTAAAGATTAATTCTACAAAAAAATAATATTTGCGATGTATGAGTTGTTCCCCCGTGTCTGTGGTTTGCATGTATAATGGGCTAGCTAATGGGAAATTATAGCATACATCATTGTCAAATGTCAACTTGTTAATATGAGACTGACCTCTTAGTTTGCCAGATGGAATATTATTTTAGCTCTTATATTAGATTAAACTAAGTTGTATTAAAATAATACGAAATATAAATTGAACAAAACTATTTTTTGTTACGGAGTAATTTTTTTTAACTGCGGTAAATAATAGAATTACATTTTTCCAGTCCTTATGAATTTTATTGATTTCTTACAAACGCTTAAGACTTAATTGTACACATAATTTCACGTTATTAAAAGTATACTGTTCCAAATTGATGAATCTTCTCAAGTGAGGTACAGAATATACTAAACTAATAATTTTATTTTTGATACGATATTAAACTAATCATTTTGTACAAATGTACAAGCTATTTTTTGACATATTATTGAGATGTGAAATTACATACTATTCAATGTACGGAGAATAATTGATTTTTTTTAGCATATGATTATATAGTTGTTATTTTTAACCATTTAATTATACAATTACGCTAATTAATAGTATTCTTTTTTTTTTTTTTTAAAGTATCCATTTTTTTTCAAATATAAATACAAATATAATAAATCTTCTAAAAAAGTATTCCCCCCTACTAGATTTATCATACAGTTTAAGCTAACAATGTGACAACAAGCTCGAACAAATTACATTACGGCTCATAAACAAAACAAGGTTACATTATAGAATTCCAAGCTACTGTTTATAATACAATACCATAGAATTGTTTAAAGAAGTTCAATGTATTAGTAGAAAGTGAAACATTCTTTTTAATAACTAGAAGACTAGAAGAAGCAAAATTATGAACTAACTATAGCTATATTGTTGCAACACCTATCCATGTTAGAAGAATATAAAATTAAAAGAATCAATAACAACCATTGAAATGCTAATCAAATTAATTGTCTTAATGTGTGGAAAAATCTACCATTAGATTATTAAATTTAACAAAAACTTAAAATTAATTAAAGAAAATTATAAAATAAAAAAGCTGCATTAAATTAATCTTCTAATTAATCAATTAATTTACATCAGAGAAAGTTCAGTACTTCTGAGATCTTACAGAAGTATGTATATTATACGTTTTTATAAATATTATTAATAGTAATAAAATAAAATAGCATAATTTCTTGTCAGGGAACAACAACAAGGAAAGAATTATTAGTAAATTAATTTATAAATCGGGCTGGGAATCTGATGATTTGTTGTTGGGATCACAACTTTTATGCCTTTGAGAAGCTCCATGTTTTACTTGTCGCATAATTTTGGCAACCTCAAAAAGTAAAAAATACCCTCCCTCTAATTACAACAAGTACAACATGTACATGTCTAGTATACCTTGTAAGACGCTTTTAATTTCATGTGCAATTGGGGCTATCTATTTATTATTTTATTATTACGCCGATTGCTGTATAAGTTACTAATTTTGTTGTTAAAGTTAATGTTTTAATTATTTTAGTTATTCTACGATTACTGATATGAGATACATGTTGAAATTCATCATAACCCATTCGTGACTGTCCTACATTGAAAAAAGAGGTGAGTTAGGTCTATAATCATCAATTAGTTTTGTTATGATGAAACCTCATTTGACCTTATTTGTTGATCAAACTCTCCTTCTCCTTATTCGGATTGCCCAAACCCATTTCATATTCTCTCAAAAATTTAACAATACATAAAATTGATAACTCTAACAAGCATTGCCGTTGTAGAAAAAACTATAAGAGTAATTTATATACAAGGTGCACTTAGCTTAGCACACACAAATCTAGCTAATTTTCCTATTAATTATGTAAAAGGAGATTTAATTTTAGTATTTATAAGGTTATTTTTATTATCTTTGTCTCTTAATTTTTACCCAAAAATTAAAAGATTAAATGATCATTAGATTATGTCTAGAGGAGAACAAGATCCAAGTCATTCTTAATCGTACCATGAATTTTACTCGAATTTCCTTAATAATAGTTTTTTTTCTTATTAAAACGTTCTAATTAATTATCACTCCATGTAATTTAAATCACTGTATACATGTTTAGAAGTCCAATAATAGCTAGATTATTCTATTATATAACTATACTTTTTAAAAATACATTATTACTATTAATTTGAACAAAATGAGTGCTATATTTTTATTCAGAAATGCATTATGATGTGAGCTTGATCTAAATGTATGGGATGTCTGTTTCAAATTTCATAGTTAACATATATACTACCCATTTTTAAGAGCACAAAAAAAAAAAAAAACTAAGGACAATTTTAACATTTTAGGTGGACACCAATTTTTTCAATAATTGACTTTTCAAATAGAGAAATATAATTGTATATCATTTTGAACAAATGGAACATTTTTATTTGTTCAAAAAAATACTATATTAGGGTTGTTTAAGAATAGTAACTAATAAGGAA
The DNA here is from genome assembly GCF_001683475.1 of Chenopodium quinoa. Classification (NCBI taxonomy): domain Eukaryota; kingdom Viridiplantae; phylum Streptophyta; class Magnoliopsida; order Caryophyllales; family Amaranthaceae; genus Chenopodium; species Chenopodium quinoa. The sequence continues at coordinate 5,512,767 of NW_018742815.1, read as the reverse complement.
TCTTTATTCCTTTTCTTGATATAGGAAGGAAGGGAATGTATAAATTGAATAGTGGCATAATTGTGAGGTAAAGAATCAATAAAATTAATAAGTAATTATCAAGGGTGGCTAATCTAAGTAGCTAAGGTCAGGTAACCACAACGGGCACCTTACTTCCTACATATTTATTCCATTTTCTCCCTCTTAAAAAAACTTTATGATATAACAATATATATTTTGACATCTATCAAAATAAAATTAAAATTTGAAAAATAAAAAAAATGAAAAAATAGATACAAGTAGAGATAGTGAAGATAAAAAGATAAAAAGTGGGCTTATTGCCTCATGATATATGCCTCACAAAACAGATCATTTCCGCTGTTACAACCAACCAAATGGTGGGACCCAATCACCTTTGTAAACCCAAGTTGTTACATTACATTGCATTACATTACAGACCATGAAAGCCTGGCACATGCTGTGAAGATAATGTGTTAAGGGTTGTGACTTTTCCCCCCTTCCCTTAAATCTACCTCAATTTTTATCCTCAACCCCTTTATGGTCTTTCTGTAATAATTATTGTTTGTATAATAATCATCCCCGTGTTACTTATCATATGGCGCACACAGTTTCTAAATTTGAATTCTGTTACTTGTTATAAGTCACACACATTTTTTTTTCTAAAGTTGAACTCTGTTACTTGTAAGATGTGATATACACAGTTTTCAGTGTTGAACTTAATTGTAAGATGTGATATAAGAGTATGTGATAATAACTACCAATACATATCCAAAGCAATTCAATCAAGATTATGTTCAACTTTAAAAATTGTGTCACAAACATGTAGTAGAATTTAATTCCGAAAATATGCCTTAAAGGTAAGCAATAAACTTCAACTTTTATAACTGTTTGCGCAATATAAGTAGGCAAAAGCTAATGAGCATCCCGGGGGCGTTAGATAAGAGAATTAAAGTGCAAATATTAGAGTAAAATTAACATTAATTACACCGAACGACGCGTGATTTTGTCATGAATTCCTAACTTAATACCATTTCAACTAATATAATTTATCCTTATCTAACACCCCGTGGCGCTCGTTAGCAAGATCGATATAAGTAACAGAGTAACTAAATCACACGGTTGTAATTATTGATTACAAGAAGATCATATGGTGCACAAGGTTCTTTTAAGTTGAAGTTCATTGTGATTTCTTTACTTATTGGTAGTTACTTATTTTCCCAACCCCTTTATGGTCATCAAATAGTAATTACTGTTATAATAATATCTCTGTTACTTATTATATGACATGCATAGTTATAAAAGTTTAACATTGTTACTTATATAAGACGCATTTTTAGAGTTCAATTTCGCATTATAAGGTGCATATTGTTTTCAAAATAGAATTTAATTGTGATTGGTTTTGACACGTATTATTATTAGTTTTTCTCCCAAGCTCTTTATGTCTTCAAGTAATTATTTATGTTGTTTCATACTCCCCTTGTTTTTATTATAAGGTGCAAATAATTTTAAAAGGTTAAACTTTGTTGCTTGTTACAAGGCGAATTTCCGGAGTTGAATTTTGTTTTGTCATATGGTGCACACTGCACATTGCTTTTCATATATATATATGGGTAGTTTTTTTTTCAAGCTCTTTATGATTTTCACATAATAATTACTTGTGATGAATCCCTCTGTTACATATTATATGACACAAACAATTATAACAATTAATCTTTGTTACTTGTTATAAGGCGCAGTTTCAGAGTTGAATTCTGTTACTTGTTATATGACGCACACAACTTTTAAAGTTGAACTTAATCGGGATTGCTTTTGATACGCATTTATATTGTGACTAATTTGATACTTATTTGGTTTAAGAATTGAATTCATTAGTTTAATTTTGTGTATGCAATCTGACAATTTGTTACCAATTTGAGTAATAAACATAGTAGTTTATTATGTAAGCCAAGTTAAAGAAATAAGAAATTCTGGTGTATATTTTGTTTAGAGCACTATTCCTTAATTAATTAATTAATTTTTTTTTTAGGGTGCAAGAGAGCAATATTTCCTTATTTGATCTAGATTAAACCACCTAAATTGGGATTGTTACAAGCTGCCTCCTTGATAATCTAGAAGTGACCCAATTCTTGTAGATGGGCCTATCTTGTGAGGCTCAGGCAGCAATTGTCGTAAAGTATTTCCAACAATTTTACTTGATTATTACATACAAAGTATATCATTTGTTAAAAATTGCTTAACGCTTGGATTTTGTAATGTTAAAGTCATAAAATAGTGTTTATTATTATTTTTAGAAAATTAAAAGTAAAAAATATTTACCAAATAGAAAAATTACTGTTATCTTGTTAAAACTTGTTGTAATTCAAATTAGTCGTAAGTTAAGAGTAGCTTTTGTATGGACCTAGTCCTATTATTGTGAACCTGAGATTTATACGCATGCAACTGACTTATATAGAATATAGTATCCTTATTTTTTATATAGTAACCTTTGTTAAAACTTGTATGACATGTAATATTATTGAACTTGAAGTAGGACGTTATGTTAAACATAGTGACTCTAATTTTAACATTGTAACCTTTATTATTTATAGTATTGACCCGTATATAAAAAAGTTTATTTTAAAAAAATTAAATAATCTCTTATAATCTTTATGATATCACAATGACTTTTATTTCAACATAATAATATTTATTTTAATATAGTGACTGTTTTTTTTATTAATAAAACAACCATAGTGTCTCTAATATGGTCCACAATAAATTAGTGTGGACCAGGTCCATTTAAGAATTTGTATCCCTATGAATAAATTATTGAATCTCATTTTGTGTACGTGCGCGCGTGTGTTTTTTTTTTAATTTTATATTATTAATTTTTTAAGCTTATCTTATCTACTTTTTATTTAGAATAGCCCAAACTTTACTTAAGTTCTTATTTTGTTCCTAATTTCGAGTTTGCTTATGACTACTGTTCATTGGGGATTAATGTAGGACTTTTTTTTAGGGTTTCTTTATGTTAAATAATTAACTGTAAAACAATTGATGTCTTTCGAACAAATGTATTATTTCGATAGAAAATTCAGAATTAATTAGAAAAACTAATTATTCAGTAAAGTGAGATTAAAATAATTAATCTCACGACTAGATCGGAATGTTTAGCTGGAGGCCATTTTCGATAAGTGATACTAAAATAATTAATCTCACAGCTTGCTCTTGACTAAACCCTACGGGTCACACCCAATCATATAGCCAAACTAAGGCGACGAATTAAGGGCTAAATAAATCAATAAAGATATTATGAACTCAGACGTCGGATTTTGAGAGTAGGGCTTCAAAACTGAACGTCAAATTTCGAGCCGACTCTAAGAATCAACGACATGAGAAAATAAGTCAAACAATATAACTTGGTAAAAACCTAGCCGTAGCCTTGCAATGGCCTAGCTAGCAGCTAGCCATGCGAGGGCTAGGCTAGGCTAGGCTAGTCATGTTGCCAGCCGTAAGGCAAGGCTTGGCCGCAAATCCACCAGGCCACACGTTCCTCCTCCTCCTCCTCATCATCATCATTATTATTTTGAAGGAAGATAGCTCGGGCATTTTATTAAATTAATTAAATCCATTTCCGCCAAGGAAGAAATGCCTTGGGGGAAAGGACCCATACAAAAGTACTCAGTACACCCACTTGTATCCTATCTAGCAACCATATGGGCTACAATATTATATGCCCTCTTAACATGAGAAATAGAAAATTGATTACACATAAAGCTATCTAGAACAATATCATCATACACTAGAAAAATAGGAGCGCAACCTCGTGAGTGATTCTTTACAGCACTATTTGAGGCATCAAATTTTATGTTGACATTGGCATGTCCGAATCTACTCGCAATTTGCAAGCCATAACGCACAACAAGGGCTTTCGCCATCTCAACAGAAGCAACTTGTCTTTTCACTACTAGAAAAAGGCTGATTTCGGACAGACTGGTTCCGACGGACACGAAAATCCGTCGGAAACATGGGAAATTCCGATGAATTTTTATTCCGTCGTCTATTTCCGACAAATTTTAACATTCCCTCGAAAATCCGTCGGAAATTTACGACGGAAAATAAATCCGTCGGAATAAATGGGATTTTCGACGGTATATTCCGTTGGAAAGTTAATTTTCCGACGGAGTTAAAATCCGTCGGAATATAAATTTTTTTAGAAACCCTAACTATATTATCCGCCTCCCTTCCCCCCTTCTCCTTATCTCTCATCATCTTTCCCCTTCTCCTTCTCTGACTTTCCCTATCCTTCTCCTTCCCTCTGTTCTTTTCTTTCCTTTCTCTTTATCACTTCTCTTTCTTCTCCTCTCTTACTCTGTAGACACCCATTTGTGCCTCCCCAAAACCAAACCTAGTGATGAGTACCTTTCACGTTGAATCATAATCGAATGAAACGAAAGTGTGGAAAGTCTAGTGTTGCGGAAAGTTTTTACTTTCTTTTCTCTTCTTTCTGTTTTTGAAAACTTATTTTAAGAAAACAGCCAATAAAGTTTGGTTGGTCCATGATATGGGTCCAATAGTAGTGTAGTTGGATGGGGTTTGCAAAGACCTTTCCAACGATATATTATAAGCCCAATTCCGATGAATATTGAGGAAGTTATGGCCAATTTACTAAACTGAGCCCGGTTTGAGCTTTATGTACGGCCCAATGATCTAGGGGAGGGCCTAATATGATTTATCATTCCTAATGCAATTAGGAATGTTTTTAGTCTTCTAGAATCTTCTAGAAAGTTCTTTTCATTCCTAATTCAATTAGCATTGATAAATTGACTTTTGTTGACTTTTCAGAGTTTTAATCAAAATCAAATAGCATTTTTGAGGAAATTATATGATTTTATCCTCCAGTACGGTAAACTTATCGGATTTTCGAAAACTCGTTAAAATCAGGCCTTGGCGCCTAACCCCAGGCCTTGGCGCCTAGAACCAGGCCTGACGCTAGCCATTGGCGCTTGGCGCTAGTGTTGGTGCCTGGCGCCAGCTAGCCAGGGTTGGCGCCAGCTCTGTTTTCTGAGCGTCAGAATCTGTTTTGTCTAATTTATCTTTTTGGCTGATTTTCTCTATAAATATCGTATTAAAAACTCCGTTTTCATTCACCATTCATCATCAATTCTCATCTACCATTCATTCATTCATCTATTCTCTCTAATCATTCACCAACTCTCATCAAGTTTTCTTGATTATTTTATCTCTCTCTTTCTTTCTTCTTACTTTGCTTTTTCATACAAAATTCTGCATTCACAAGATCTAGAAACACCTAGCCATATTCGAAGTTGCCTTCGCTCTAGACGTGAAAGGTTTAATTTCTGAGGGTTTGGTCCCAAATCTCTATTTCAATTATTTATTTTAATTGTTTGATTATTATTTTCCTTGAAGTTACTAACGTGTGTATTTTGTAATTAGAAAGAGGTACGAGGCATCAAAGTAAGTACTTTAATGGTTTTTATTGATGTTATGATGTAGACATCATGTTTATATTGTTATTATGATATTCCTAGTATCATGTCTAGGGTAATTTTCATATTAAATATGATTCCTGCGATGCTTCCTATATTCATCCTAATATTTATGATTGTTAGTATCATGTTAGGATTAAATATTTGATCTTTATTGCTTAGTGACATGCTAAGGTTTGTTATTAATCTTGTTAGTATCATGCCTAGGATCTTGCTATTTTTATTATGCTTTAATATTAACATGAACATGATCATGATATTGATTATTATTATGTTGCTTGATGATTTATTGTTATTGCTTGATCACACCTTTTATGCATGTTTAAAGAGAATTTGTATTTGTAATCATGCTTAATAAGATAATTAATAATCTTATTTAGGGTTTTTTTCTATTATAATTTCAAGTGATCGCCAATAATAGATTTATTTGTGCATTAAATTCAACCAACATAGATAATAAGGTTTAGGGTTAATCCTATTGATTGCATGTTAAGTAAAAAGCGCACATGAATACGATCAGAATAAAGTAGAGGCCTATTATTAGGGCAGGTTCAATCTCTTTTAGGTTGGATTTGTACCTTCATCCCCGAACCCTTATTTGGTTCTAGACCTTATGGAATTGACGATCTCTTGGATCGTTAAGGGGTGTAACCTTCACCTCGTGAACGGTTTACAAGTTCCTAAAAAAACTTGTTGGCGACTCTTTTGCTCTATCTTCTTCCTTTTTGGACGCCACCGTACTTTAGTGTATGATCACAGTGGGGTTCAAGCTAGTGGGATTAAAGCTTGAAATTTATTCCCTACAGGTTTTGGCGACTCCACTGGGGAGGATTTCTATTTTAATTCTTGAATTTGTTTCGGCAATGATTTAGAATTAGTGGATGAGACTCGAAAAGTTCTAAGTATTTCATGTGCGTAATTTTGATTAACATTATTGTCATATGCATAAAAAAGATCTCATTGGAAAGACCATCCGTAATGAGTTAAAAACATAGGATTTTACACGTAGGAAATTTGAGAAATATCTTTCACAACTAGGACCGAAATAACACCGCGCGAAACTGGAAAATTTTATCGAGCACAGAAAGCTGCTAAGGCATGTGGGAAGTAGCGTCAGGGGCCAGAGCTCGGCGCCAGACGCCAGCATTGACGCCAGGCGCTACAGTTAAAATCTGGCGCCAGTCTCTGATTGCTGGCGCCAATTTCCCCCAATACCGAGCCAGAAATATGCGTTCTAATTTCGACCGGTTTTTCGTATTGTTTGCTCGATCCTACTTCTTAATTGAATTTTTTCTCACTTTTCTGAAACCCATATGTGTTCTACATATGGACATAACCCTCTGGGAATTCATGCTCCATCTACCCGATTGAACGCTCTGTGCAACAAAGGGTACATCCGAGATGTTGAATTCACCAAACCATGGAAGCGAGTTTTTTCTAAAGCTCGCGGTGTCCCATCCACTCGCGCCAACCCTTCACGGTTAGGCTTCCGCGTGGTGCATCTGGACAATTAACCATGGACCCTCTTTGACTAAACCATATCCCGAACTTTAGAGAACTAGAGCCATGGTTAGGTTGCGAACGCATTGCATCATGTTGTGCCTACTTGACTAATTGTGCATTATTTGTTGTGCATATATATTCTATGTTTCTCTTAACCGTTTATTGACTTGTGTTGAGACTAAATAAATTAATGGTTTAAAGAACTTTGCCTAATTAATTAATTAATTAATTAATTAATTTGAGTCAATAAAGTCTAATATTTTAATCGGAATTGACCTAGTACGACTTTAGGCATACCCCAGTTGACTAATAACACCGAAAACAGTCCCAAACCGAAGCACCAATATTGGCGCAAAGGTCTGAGCTGTAGCGCCACACTATGGAGTGTAGCGCCTGACGACAGCTATGTTGTCTGGCGCCAAGCTCCAATGTGTGACGCCAGTCCTGTCGCTTGGCCGACAGTTCGGATTATTGGTCGAGTCATCACCTAGGGTCTAATTAATCAGTCCCTTGTTTAATTCGGTTAATTTTCGCTGTTAATAACACCTTGTCGAGTCATTAATCGAGTCTTAGTCACATAGTCTAGCCACACGGTCATGACACGAGTCTTAACATGTCACATACATTCACTAATCTTAGCACACACTTTGAGTACACATCACCATGACCATGTCTTAGGTTCATGCATGAGTCGGTCTTTCCGTCATTTGAGTTGGGGGGTGCATTCTATTCCTAATTCTTCATATCCCTCCATCTCCATCTTCTTTTTCTTTTTTCACATTCTATTCCAATCTTTCTTCACTTCCTCCATCCATTGCATGTTGAATGAAGTTTGAGTCCAATAATTAACAATAAATATCCCCAAATTCCTTTCCCACAGTACTTAGTCGAGGAGAGAAGGGCGATTAATCAAGGACAACCTCTTTATTCAAGTCTCGCTTTTTGATAAACCGATTCGTCAAAAGAGGAAGGCTAAGAAGATAATGGCAACTCAAGAAGAAGTCAATGATCTTAAGAACCAATTGGCTACCGTAACTGAGACACTGAAGCTTCTCGCACTCAAGGTTGATGATCCCGTGAAGCAACAACAAATGAACCTCATGCAAGAAAGTTTGAGGAAGCTATCTAATGACTATAAATTTCAGGGCATGAGTTCACAAGGGGTCTCGCTGGACAAGGAACTTCTTCCACATAAGTTCAACGCCACTGACATCCCTAAATTCAAGGCAACAAATAACCCTTATTTTCATTTAAGAGCATTCGAAACCATAATGAGTATTAAGGGTATCGATAAGAAGGTTTTCCCCTCTCTGTTCTCACTATCTCTTGAAACCGTTTTCCAACAATGGTACTTCTCCCTTGAAAAAGAGAAAACCTCTACCTGGGAATCAATAGTTAACGCTTTCGTTGATAAGTACAAGTGCAATATCCAAGTTGAAACCGACCATAGACAACTTGAGATGCTAAGACAAAAAGGGAATGAAGGCTTCACCTCTTTCTTTAACAAGTGGAGAGAAACCTCAGCTAAGACGATTGAGGTCCCCACCGAAAAGGAGTCTGTGAGGATGTTTGTCAAGAATCTCCAAGAAAAGTATTCAAAGAATTTAAAATATCAACACAACTTGAATACTTTCAAGGCCATTTATGACATCGGAATTGAAATCGAAGACGACCTCGCAAAGCAAAAAGCTACTAACAATAGTAACCACGTGTAGGGAATAATTTCAAGCCTTTAGAATCCCACTAGCTTGAACCCCACCGTGATCATACACTAAAGTATGGTGGCATCCAAAAGGGAAGAAGATAGAGCAAAAGAGTTGCCAACAAGTTTATTTAAGGAACTTGTAAACCGTTCACGAGGTGAAGGTTACACCCCTTAACGATCCAAAAGATCGTCAACTCCATAAGGTATAGAACCAAATAAGGGTTCGGGGATGAAGGTACAAATCCAACCTAAAAGAGATTGAACCTGCCCTAATAATAGGCCTCTACTTTATTCTGATCGTATTGATGTGCGCTTTCTGATTAACATGCAATCATTAGGATTACCTCTAAACCTATTTAATCCATGTTGGTTGAATATTAATGCACAAATAAATCTATTATTGGCGATCACTTGAATTATAATCATATTAACCCTAACAAGATTATTAATTATCTCATTAAGCGTGATTACAAGTACAAATTCCCTTTAAACATGCAATAAAAGGTGTGATCAAGCAATAAATAATAAGCATCAAGCAACATAATAATGAATATCATCATCATAAAAATAAATTATAATTGAAATAATCATGATAATAATCATACAAGAAAATAATCATCATATTAATAATAATTGAAATAATTATCATAAATAAAATAATCTTAAAATAATAATATTCATAATCATTATCACAATTATAATCATAATCATATTCATGTTAATATTAAAGCATAATAAAAATAGCAAGATCCTAGGCATGAGACTAACAAGATTAATAACAAACCCTAGCATGTCACTAAGCAATAAAAATCAAATATTTAACCCTAACATGATACTAATATGAATAAATATTAGGAAGAGAATAAAAGACATCATAGCAATCATATTTAATATTAAAATTACCCTAGACATGATACTAGGAATATCATAATAACAATATAAACATGATTTCTACATCATAATATCAATAAATCAATAAAAGTACTTACTTTGATGCCTCGTACCTCTTTCTAATAACAAAATACACACGTTAGTAACTTCAAGGAAAATAATAATCAAAGCAATTAAATTAAATAATTGAAAGAGAGATTTGGGACCAAACCCTCAGAAATTAAACCTTTCACGTCTAGGGCGAAGGCAACTTCGAATATGGCTAGGTGTTTCTAAATCTTGTGAATGCGGAATTTTGTATGAAAACAAAGTAAGAAGGAATTGAATAAAAGAATGCTAAAGAATTAATGATTGTTGATGAAAGCTTGCGAATGAATAGAATTCGTGAATGAAAACGGAGTTTTTGATACGATATTTATAGAGAAAATCAGCCAAAAAAGATAATTTAACAAAACAGAGTCTGACGCACGCAAAACAAAGTTGGCGCCAACCCTGGCTAGCTGGCGCCAGGCACCAGTGGCTAGCGCCTGGCGCCAAGGCCTAGGGTTGGACGCCAGTCTTGATTTTAACGCATTTTCGAAAATCCGATAAGTTTACCGTACTGGAGGATAAAATAATATAATTCCTTCGAAAATGCTATTTGATTTTGCTTAAAACTCTGAAAAGTCAACAAAGTCAACTTATCAATGCTAATTGAATTAGGAATGAAAAGAACTTTCTAGAAGATTCTAGAAGACTAAAACCATTCCTAATTGCATTAGGAATGATAAATCATATTAGGCCCTCCCCTAGATTTTTGGGCCGCGCATAAAGCTCAAACCAGGCCCAGTTTGGTAAATTGGTCATAACTTCCTCAATATTCATCGGAATTGGGCTTATAATATATCATTGGAAAGGTCTTTGCAAGCCCTATCCAACTACACCACTATTGGACCCATATCATGGACCAACCAAACTGGATTGGATTTTTTCTTAAAATAAAGTTTTCAAAAACAGAGAGAAGAGAAAAGAAAATAAAAACTTTCCGCAACACTAGACTTTTCCACACTTTCGTTTCATTCGATTATGATTCGACGCGAAAGGTACTCAGCACTGGGTTTGGTTTTGGGGAGACACAAATGGGTGTCTACAGAAGACCCCACTTTGACTGAGTTTGGAGGAACGCGAGTTTCGAAAACAAAAGTCAAAGTATCGATAGGGACGGAGAATGATTCAGAACGTTCTGCGATCCTAAATCACTCTTGTAACGCCGATACCTGCAAAACTAGCATTAGTTAAACAGATAAAAGAGTTAAGAAACACGTATCTTGCACCGTCGAGCACACATCTCTGAAAGTAACCGATTGTTTTGATGACCTCCTGCAAGCTAGAGAATGTTATCCCACTTGAAAACCGCTACGCTTGTAACTGCTTCCAAATTAGAAGATTGCTTCGTCTAAAACTATCCTCTCCACAATGATAATATTCCACATCCTAGGGAACATTATCGAAGATTATTTCTCTTGAAACAATCCTCATTCGCATTGACAATATTCCATATCCTAGGGAATACTATCGAAGATTATTTCGCTTGAAATAATCCTCAGCCGCATTGATAATATTCCACATCCTAGGGAATACTATCGAAGATTATTTCGCTTGAAATAATCCTCATGTTGTTCGTGACAACTTTTCGCAAGCTAGGAAACGCTGTCGAAGGTATCTTCTCTTGAAGTCACCTTCATTTGATGCGATAATTCTCCAAAGGAAATTATCGAAGATCCACGCCTGTCAATCTTTTAAAGTTCGCCTGAACTTTGGTTCCGCTATGCCTGTACGTCGGCGCTTTGCTGCTTGTGAACCAGTATGTCGACAATCCTCTTTTATTTGGGAATAGTTGCCAACACAACTCTTGTATGATGTATGACAATCCGATTTAGGGAAAGTTGTCAATGCTACGTAACAATCCATTCTTGGAAATGTTGCCACGGTGAAGCGACAATCCATATCTCAGAAAATTTGCCAAAATCCAATTTTGGGAAAAGTTGCCAATGCTTCGTAACAATCTTTCATAAGAACTTTGCTACAATCGACAATCCACATATTGGAATATAACTCTTGAAAGCAATCCACCTTGGAAATTTGCCAACGCTATGCGACAATCCTGAAGATATTGCCACAATTGACAATCCGCCTCTTGGAACATTAGTAAAAAAGAGTCGATCGACAATGCACTTCGGGAAAATTTGCCACTTGCTGAAATGAATGACAATCCACGTTGAGGAACTTTTGCCGAAATTTATGATGAGTAGAGACCTACGACAATCCTTTGGGAAATTTTGCCATAGGAAACTGGGTGTATGACAATCCAATCTCAGAAAACTTGCCAACGAGCCGACAAATGTATGACAATCCGAACTTGGAAAAACTTGCCAATAAAGAAGGAGCACGACAATCCACGCTTGGAAACTTTGCCAGAGATGACAATCCAATCTTGGAAAAATTGTCGTTTAAGAAGAATACGCGACAATCCATATTTGGAAATATTGTCGTTTAAGTGCTTTCTTTTGAACCGATTGCAATGAGCCAGTGTTTTAGGCGCTTAAGCTAAGTGAGACGATTTTTTGTCAGGTCAATCACTTGCTACGATTGTAATCGAGCCGACTACTAATCATGTCAAATTGCTTATAGGGGCTAACTGGCGTACCAAGGAACCCGAAATTGCTGCATGAGGTCGAAATCACCTTTCTGGGAGGCTTCGAGCTCTGTCGTTGCTGAGATATCTCTGGCGCCAAGAATTGGAGTAGGATCTTCCCTATTCTGCTGCACCTGTATTTATTTTTAACTATAGAACTTTGCCAATTTCTTTAATTATCTTAGGGTTGACCTAAGGCTTAATGTTGCTTGACTCATCGACTTGACACGACTCAAGGTATAAACTTGACTCGATGTGATCGACTGACTCGAGGTTGACTTGACTCGAAGTGAAACGACACGTGTGACTCATGACCCGTGTGTGCATAGTGTTGATTATGCGACCCGAAAATGCAAAAAAAGCAAAAAATTTCCGTCATTTTTGTGGAGGGTACTGACTTTCTCCCGAAAAAGAAAGACGCGAAAAAGAATCGAAGTTTTGAAGGGGCATGTCGAATGAGCTTAGTCAAATGTTGTGCAAGGATTAACCCATCCTAGGCTATCTCAACTGTTGACTCAATGATGAAAGTATTTGAGCAAATTAGGCACGGAGGCTAAGCACTTCATACTTCTATGTAATGACAATTATGAGTGATGAGTGATGTGACAAGACATGCTTCATCGTTATGTTAAGATTTCATGACAAAGGGTTCCTAAGGGAAGTATATTTGGTCATGTATCTGTGCAGTGTGTGATAGTGACTCTAAAGCTAGGCCGCAAGAGCTAAGTGTGTGGAGAGATATTATTTGTTAAAAGAGTCAAATGGTGGTGACTCTTAGGCTAGGTAAGCTAATAATGTAAGGATCAAGCCCCCAAGTCTAGCTCTAAGTGAATAGGGATGAGCATAGGATATCCCTTGATATTATCATGGTGTAAGTGTGTGAATGTGAATATGAATGCATTTTTATTACGGTCGCACCTCGATGTGAGGTTGCCTACGTATCCGTTAGGAATCAGGCCGAATGTAGCTCTAGCCGAACCTCGCACAAGTGTGTGTACCTCAAAAAGGTCTTTTTAAGGGTTGTAACGTGGTTAGGCTAAAGGTTTGAAGAAGAAAGGGATAAAGGCTCAAGACCCTAGATAAGCCCCCAAGGTGTGCAACCTCGCTTTTGAATATTTATTTTTTTATGCTTGAGGTTCTACTCTTTTTAGCTCTTTTTGCTTTAGCATTCATTTTTATTTTTATAAGTGTGGGCAATCCCGATCATGCGGTCTATCACTCACTTGGCATTCATGTTTCTCAGGCACGGTACCGAGCACTCGATAAGAGACGCAATCTGAGACGTGTTCTTATCGAAGATATTTTCATATCAAAGACATTGGAACACTTACCCTTTTGTACACTTGTTTTGGTTTTTTTATTATTGCTTATTTTTTGCTATTGCTTTCTTTTGAATTTGCTCAAGCTCTCTTTATAATTGCATAAGTTGCACGCTATCCCATCCCAAGGTTAGGTAGATGTAGGTTGAAAAAAGAAGGGTCTATCGTTAGACGAGGCTCAAAGTGGTTTATGAAGAAAGGATGTGTAAATTGAAAGGCGAAAGGAGATATGATGTGGCTACAAGGGGTGCCTCAAATCATTGGTATACCTTGTGCTTAGCTCGACATGGATTTTTTTTTTTTTTTTTTTTAATATTTGATGCAATATAATGAAATGATCATATATAAGGAAATAAATGCTCATTTTATTAAAAGGAAAGGAAAAACGACTACAAAAAATAATCTGAGGAAAGGAAGAGGTGTCTATGCTAGAATTATTGGGGAAAGAAAATATGAAAAAGAAATAGAAAAAGAGGCCGTGAAATCTTGTCGTTGAAGCTCGCCTCCTGTCTTGTGTTGTTTGCTTTATCATCACTCGCTCTTCTTGTTAACTGGAGGCATGGGAAGCTTGTTATTATCAATCAAATGTTGGATAGCCTCCTTTAGCTTCCAACAGCTCTCAGTATTATGACCCCTACCTTGATGGTACTTGCAGTGTTCGTCTGGATTCCAACTAGGCAATCTCTTTTCAGGTGCGGGATCTTGAATAGGTCCAATGGGAGTAATGAGTCCTTTGGCATGGAGTCGATCGAAGGAAGTATCGTAGCTCATCCCAATGGGGTTGAAGTCTTTCCTTAGTTGCTTCTTAGATCCTTGGTTATCCATGGCTAAAACTTCACTGAGATCAAAGGTACTAACATTGTTACTAGAGTGGGCGTTTTCGAAAGAAGAAGGATTGTCGTTCTTCTTTCCTTTCCAACCACCGTGGTTACTATTGTTAGTAGCTTTTTGCTTTGCAAGGTCATCTTCGATTTCAATTCCGATGTCATAAACGGCCTTGAAAGTATTCAAATTGTGTTGATATTTTAGGTGCTTCGAATACTTTTCTTGGAGATTCTTGATAAACATCCTCACATATTCCTTTTCGGTGGGGACCTCAATCATCTTGGCGGAAGTTTCCCTCCATTTATTAAATAAAGAAGTAAAGCCTTCATTTTCTTTTTGTCTTAGCATCTCAAGTTGTCTATGATTGGTTTCAACTTGGATATTTCACTTGTACCTATCAACGAAAGCGTTTGCTATCGATTCCCAGGTAGAGGTTTTCTCCTTGTCAAGGGAGAAGAACCATTGTTGGAAAACGGTTTCAAGAGATAGTGGGAACAGAGAGGGGAAAACCTTCTTATCGATACCCTTAATGGTCATTATAGTTTCAAAAGCTCTTAGATGGAAGTAAGGATTATCTGTTGCCTTGAATTTTGGAATGTCGTTGGCATTGAATTTCTGCGGAAGAAGATCTTTGTCCAGCGAGACCCCTTGTGATGTAAGCTCTTGAAACTTGTAATCGCTAGACAACTTGCTTAGGCTCTCTTGCATGATTTCCATTTGTTGTTGCTTCACGGGATCATCAACCTTGAGGGTGAGTAGCTTCAGTGTTTCAGTCATGGTAACCAATTGGTTCCTAAGCTCATTGACTTCTTCTTGAGTTTCCATTATCTTCTTATCCTTCCTATTTTGACGAATCGGTTTATCAAAAAGCGAGACTTGAATAAAGAGGTTGTCCTTGATTAATCGCCCTTCTCTCCTCGACCAAGTACTGTGGAAAAGGAATTTGGGGATACTTATTGTTAATTATTTAACTCAAACTTTATTCAACATGAAATGGATGGAGGAAGTGAAGAAAAATTGGAATAGAATGTGAAGAGGATTTAGATGGAGGGATATGAAGGATTAGGAGTAGAATGTACCCCAACTCAAATGACGAAAAAGACCGACTTATGCATGAACCTAAGACATGGCCATGGCGATGTGTACTCAAAGTGTATGCTAAGACTAGTGAGTGTAGGTGACATGTTAAGACTCGTGTCATGTCCATGTGGCTAGACTATGTGACCAAGACTCGGTTAATGACTCGACAAGGTGTTATTGACAGCAAAAATTAACCGAATTAATTAGCAAACTGGTTAATTAGACATTAGGTGATGACTCGACAAATAATCCGAACTGTCGGCCAAGCGACAGGACTGGCGTCACAATATGGTGATTGGCGCCAGACTTTTTAGTAAATGTCTGGCGCTACACACCATATAGTGGCGCTACAACTCAGATTTTGGCACCAATATTGGTGCCTTGGTCTGGGACTGTTTTCGATATTATTAGTCAACTGGGGTATGCCTAAAGTCTTACTAGGTCAAATCCGATTAAAGGAAGAAAAAACTTTATTGACTCGAATTAATTAATTAATTAATTAGGCAAAGTTCTTTAAGTCATTAATTATAATCTCAACACAAATCAACAAACGGTTAGGAGGAGCATAGGATATATATGCACAACAAATAATGCACAATTAGGCAAGTAGGCACAATATGATGCAATGAGTTCGCAACCTAACCATGGATCTAGTTCTCTAAAGTTCAGGATATGGTTTGGTCAAATAGGGTCCATGGTTAATTGTCCAGATGCACCGCGTAGAAGCCTAACCGTGAAGGGTTAACGCGTGTGGATAGAACACCGTGAGTTTTTAGAAAAAATTCACTTCCATGGTTTGGTGAATTCAACCTCTCAGATGTACCCTTTGTTGCCAGGAGCGTTCAATCGAGTAGATAGAGCATGAATTCCCAGAGGGTTATGTCCATATGTAGAACACATATGGGTTTCAGAAAAGTGAGAAAAAATTCAATCAGGAAGTAGGATCGAGCAAACAATACGAAAAACCGGTCGAAATTAGAACGCATATTTCTGGCTCGGTATTGGGGGAAATTGGCGCCAGCAAATAGAGACTGGCGCCAACTTTTAACAGTAGCGCCTGACGCCAATACTGGCGTCTGGCGCTACGGCAAAAAGTGTGGCGCCAAGCTCTGGCCCCTGACGCTACTTCCCACATGCCTCAGCAGCTTTCTGTGCTCAATAAAATCATCCAGTTTCGCGCGGTGTTATTTTAGTCCTAGTTGTGAAAGACGTTTCTCAAATTTCCTACGTGTAAAATCCTATGTTTTTGACTCATTACGGATGGTCTTTCCAATGAGAACCTTTTTATGCATATGACAATAATGTTAATCAAAATTACGCACATGAAATACTTAGAACTTTTCGAGTCTCATCCACTCATTCTAAATCATTGCCGAAACAAATTCAGGATTTTAAAATAGAAATCCTCCCCAGTGGAGTCGCCAAAAACTGTAGGGAATAATTTCAAGCCTTTAAAAATCCCACTAGCTTGAACCCCACTGTGATCATACACTAAAGTACGGTGGCGTCCAAAAGGGAAGAAGATAGAGCAAAAGAGTCGCCAACAAGTTTTTAAGGAACTTGTAAACCGTTCATAGGATGAAGGTTACACCCCTTAACGATCCAAGAGATCGTCAACTCCATAAGGTCATGAACCAAATAAGGGTTCGGGGATGATGGTACAAATCCAACCTAAAAGAGATTGAACCTGCCCTAATAATAGGCCTCTACTTTATTCTGATCGTATTCATGTGTGCTTTCTGACTAACATACAATCAATAGGTTAACCCTAAACCTGTTTAATTTATGTTGGTTGAATATAATGCACAAATAAACTATTATTGGCGATCACTTGAATTATAATCACAATTAACCTAACAAGATTATTAATTATCCTATTAAGCGTCTTTGCATGTACAAATTCCCTTTAAACATTCAATAAAAGGTGATCAAGCAATAACAATAAAATATATGATACATATCAAGCAACATAATAAATAATCAACATCATTAATAATAATAATAATCATAATCATGTTAAAGCATAGCAAGATCCTAGGCATAATACTAACAAGATTAAATATTAGGGAGAATATAGGAAGCATCGTACTTTTAATCATACTTGATATTAAAGATACCCTAGACATGATACTAGGAATCAAAATAACAATCTAAACATGATTTCTATATCATAATATCAATAAATCAATTAAAGCACTTACTTGGATGCCTCGTACCTCTTTCTAATAAAAAAATACACGCGTTAGTAATTTCAAGGAAAATAATAAACAAACAAATTAAATTAAATAATTGAAACAGAGATTTGGGACCAAACCCTCAGAAATTAAAACTTTTCACGTCTAGGGCGAAGGCAACTTCGAATATGGCTAGGCGTATCAAGATCTTGTGAATGCGGAATTTTGTATTAAAAAGCAAAGAAGAAAGAAAGAATGAATGAAAAGGAAAATTGATGAATGAAAGATGATGAATGAAGAGAATTAATGAATGATAATTGATGAATAATTTTGTGAATGAAGAGAGTTGATTATTGGTAATTGATAAAGTGATTGTTGATGAATGATGATTGTAGATTAATCAAAACGGAGTTTTAAATACGATATTTATAAAGAAAATCAGCAAAAAAAGATAATTTATCAAAACAGAGTCTGAAGATCGCAGAACCACCTTGGCGCTAGCCCTGGCTCATTGGCGCCAGGATCAGTGGCTAGCGCCAGGCGCCAATGGCTGGCGTCTGGCGCCAATCCTGATTCCAGGCGCCAAGGCATGGGGTTTCGACGCCAAATCGGCTTTCAACGCGTTTTCAAAAATCTGATAAATTTCCCGTACTGGAAGATAAAATAATATAATTTCAGTCGAAAATGCTATTTGATCTTGATTAAAACTCTGAAGAATCCTAATTGAATTAAGAATGATAAGACCTTCTAGAATGTTCTAGAAGACTAAAACCATTCCTAATTAAATTAGGAATGATAAATCATATTAGGCCCTCCCCTAGATCATTGGGCCGTACTTAAAACTCAAACCGAGCCCAGTTTAGTAAATTGGCCATAACTTCCTCAATATTCATCGGAATTGGGCTTATAATATATCGTTGGAAAGGTATTTGCAAACCCCATCCAACTACACCACTATTGGACCCATATCATGGACCAACCAAACTGGATTGGCTGTTTTCTTAAAATAAAGTTTTCAAAAACAGAGAGAAAAAAAAAGAAAAGAAATAAAACTTTCCGAATCACTAGAACTTTCCACACTTTCGTTTCATTCGATTATGATTCGACGTGAAAGACACTCATCACTGGGTTTGGTTTTGGGGAGACACAAATGGGTGTCTACACCCACTCTAGTAATAATGTTAGTACCTTTGACCATAATGATGTCTTAGCCATGGACAATCAAGGATCTAAAAGGAAACCCAGGCGAGATTTCACATCCATTGGAATGACCTACGATGCTGCTTTTGACCGTCTTTACGATCGAGGATTAATCAAACCTATTGGCCCTACCGAGGATCCAACACCAGAAAATCGATCTTCGAAATGGAATCCAAACTCATATTGCAAGTACCATCGAGGGCGCGGTCATACTACTGATGAATGCTACAGGTTTCAAAACCTCATTCAAGATCTTTTAGAGGCAAATAAGATCCCATTGCCTCTAGCTAGCGAGAAGACTGGGTGATGATGAAGCGAATGACACAAGACAAGAGGCGAGCTTCAATGACAAGATTTCATGACCTCTTTTTCTATTTTCTTTTTCATTTTTTCCTTTCCCCAATAAGTCTAGCATAGGCACCTTTTCTTTTCCCTTAGATTAATTTTGTATATTCTTTCTGTTTCTTTAATAAAATGAGCATTTATTTCCTTGCATATGATCATTTCATTTCATTATATTGCATTAAAAAAAACAATGTCGAATTAAACACAAGGTATACCAATGATTTGAGGCACCCCTTGTAGCCACATCATATCTCCTTTCACCATTCAAATATACAATCCTTTCTTCATAAGCCACTTTGGGCCTCGTCTAACGATAGACCTTTCTTTTTTCAACCTACATGTACCTAACCTTGGGATGGGATGGTGTGTAACTTATGCAATTTCAAAAGGCTTGAGTGATTTCAAAAGATCAAAATAAAAATAAGCAAAAATAAAATAATCATAAAAGTGTACAAAAGGGCAAGTGTTCCAATGTCTTTGATATGAAAATATCTTCGATAAGAACACGTCTCAAATTGCATCTCTTGTCGAGTGCTCGGTACCGTGCCTGATAAACATGAATGCCAAGTGAGTGATAGACCGCATGATCGGGGTTGTCCACACTTATAAAAATAAAATAGATGCTAAAACAAAAGAAAGAGCTAAAAAAGAGTTAAAATCCTTAAGCATAAAAATACAAAGATTCAAAAGTGAGGTTGCACACCTTGGGGGCTTATCTAGGGTCTTGAGCCTTTATCCCCTTCTTCTTCAAACCTTTAGGCTTACCGCATTACAACCCTTAAAAGACCTTTTTGAGGTATACACACTTGTGCGAGGTTCGGCTAGAGCTACGTTCGGCCTGATTCCTAACGGATACGTAGGCAACTTCACATCGAGGTGCAGCCGTAATAAACATGCATTCATATTCCCATTCACACACTTACACCATGATCATATCAAGGGATATCCAATGCTCATCCCTATTCACTTAGAGCTAGACTTGGGGGCTTGATCCCTACATCATTATCTTACCTAGCCTAAGAGTCGCCACCATTGGACTCTTTTCAATAATATTTTTTCCACACACTTAGCCCTTGCGGCCTACCTTTAGTGTCACTATCACACACATCACACATACATGACCAAATATACTTCCTTTAGGAACCCTTTGTCATGGAATCTTAACACAACGTTGAAGCATGCCTTGTCATATCAAAATTCACTCATCAATCATAATTGTCATTGCATCACAAAGTACGAAGTGCTTAGCCTCCGTGCCTAAGTTACCCAAATACTTTCATCGTGGAGTCAACCATTGAGATAGTCTAGGATGGATTAATCCTTGCACCTTGAGAGATAGTATCAAATGACATTTGACTAAGCTTGTTCAACATGCATTCGAAAGCTTCATTCTTTTTCGCGTCTTTCTTTTTCGGGAGAAAGTCGGTACCCTCCACAAAAATAACGGAAAGTTTATGCTTTTTGCATTATCATATCGAGTTAAGTTTATACTTTGAGTCATGTCAAGTCAATGAGTCAAGCAACATTAAGCCTTGGGTCAACCCTAAGATAATTAAAAAGATTAGCAAAGTTCTATAGTAAAAAATAAATACAGGTGCAGTAGAATAGGGAAGACCCTACGTACTCTAATTCTTGGCGCTAGAGATATTTCAGCAACGACAGAGCTCGAAGCCTCTTAGAAAGGTGATTTCGAATTCATACAACAATTCCGGGTTCCTTGGTACGCCAGTTAGCCCCTATAAGCAATTTGACATGATTGAGTAGTCGATTTGATTACAGTCTAAGTGATCGACCTGACGAAAGATCGTCTCACTTAGCTTAAGCGCCTAAGTATTGGCTCATTACAAGCACCAAAGCATCGGTTCAAAAACAAGCATTTAAACGACAATATTTCCAAATATGGATTGTCGCGCATTCTTATTAAATGACAATATTTCCAAAAATTGGATTGTCATCCCCAACTGACAATATTTCCAAAAATGGATTGTCGTGCATCTTCTTCAACGACAATTTTTCCAAGATTGGATTGTTATCTCTGGAAAAGTTTCCAAGCGTGGATTGTCGTGCTCCTTCTTTGTTTGGCAAGTTTTTCCAAGTTCGGATTGTCATACATTCATAGATCGCTGGCAAGTTTTCCGAGATTGGATTGTCATACACCTAGTTCCCTATGGCAAAATTTCCCAAAGGATTGTTGTAGGTCTCTATTCATCATAAATATCGGCAAAGGTTCCTCAACCTGGATTGTCATTCATTTCAGCAAGTGGCAAATTTTCCCGAAGTGGATTGTCGGTCGACTCTTTTTTTTGCAAATGTTCTAAAACGCGGATTGTCAATCATGGCAATATTTTCCTAAGAGGATTTTCGCATAGCGTTGGCAAATTTCCTAGGTGGATTTCTTTCAAGAGTTATATTCCAAGATGTGGATTGTCGATCGTAACAAAGTTCTTATGAAAGATTGTTACGAAGCATTGGCAACTTTTCCAAAAATTGGATTTTGGCAAATTTTCCGAGGTACGGATTGTCGCTTCATCGTGGCAACATTTTCAAGGATGGATTGTTACGAAGCATTGACAACTTTACCTAAATCAGATTGTCATACATCATACAAGAGTTATGTTGGCAACTATTCCCAAAGAAAAGAGGATTGTCATCACAGCAAAAGCACCGACATACTGGTTCACAAGCAGCAAAGCGCCGACGTACTGACATAGCAAATATTAAAAAGCAGTGATCTTTTTGAAGACTATCATAGCGGGAAAAAGAAGCTCTTTGTTCAGAACGTCAAAGCAGCAAGGTGGCATTCCCTAGCTTGCGGAAAGTTGTCACAAACAACTGGAGGTAATTTCGGGCGAAGTTGTCTTCGATCATATTCCCTCAGGCATGGAAGATGGTCATAATGCGGATGAGGATTATTTCAAGAGAAATAATCTTCAATGGTGTTCCCTAGGATGTGGAATATTATAGATGCGGATGGAGATTGTTTCATGAGAAATAATCTTCGATGGTATTCCCTAGGATGCGGAATATTATCATTGCGGGGAGGATCGTTTCAGGCGAAGCAATCTTCTAATTTGGAAGCAGTTACAGGCGTAGCGGTTTTCAAGCGGGATGGCATTCTCTAGCTTGCAGGAGGTCATCAAAACAATCGGTTACTTTCAGAGACGTGTGCTCGACGGTGCAAGATACGCGTTTCTTAACTCTTTTATCTGTTTAACTAACGCTAGTTTTACAGGTATCGGCGTTACAAGATTGGTTTAGGATCGCAGAACGTTCTGAATCATTCTCCGTCCCTATCGATAATTTGACTTTTGTTTTCGAAACTTGCGTTTCTCCAAACTCAGTCAAAGTGGGGGCTTCTGTAGACACCCATTTGTGTCTCCCTAAAACCAAACCCAGTGATGAGTACCTTTCACGTCGAATCATAATCAAATGAAACGAAAGTGTGGAAAGTCTAGTGTTGCGGAAAGTTTTTATTTTTTTTTCTCTTCTTTCTGTTTTTGAAAACTTATTTTAAAAAAACAGCCAATCCAGTTTGGTTGGTCCATGATTTGGGTCCAACAGTAGTGTAGTTGGATGGGGCTTGCAAAAACCTTTCCAACGATATATTATAAGCCCAATTCCGATGAATATTGAGGAAGTTATGGCCAATTTACTAAACTGGGCCCGGTTTGAGCTTTATGTACGGCCTAATTATCTAGGGGAGGGCCTAATATGATTTATCATTCCTAATGCAATTAGGAATGGTTTTAGTCTTCTAGAATCTTTTAGAAGGTTCTTTTCATTCCTAAATCAATTAGCATTGATAAATTGACTTTTGTTGACTTTTCAGAGTTTTAATCGAAATCAAATAGCATTTTTGAGGAAATTATATGATTTTATCCTCCAGTACGGTAAACTTATCGGATTTTCAAAAACGCGTTAAAATCAGGCTTGGCGTCTAACCCCAGGCCTTGGCGCCTGGCGCCAGCTAGCCAGGGTTGGCGCCAGCTCTGTTTTCTGAGCGTCAGACTCTGTTTTGTCTAATTTATCTTTTTGGATAATTTTCTCTATAAATATCATATTAAAAACTCCGTTTTCATTCACCATTCATCATCAATTCTCATCTACCATTCATTCATTCATCTATTCTCTCTAATCATTCACCAACTCTCATAAAGTTTTCTTTATTATTTCATCTCTCTCTTTCTTTCTTCTTACTTTGTTTTTTCATACAAAATTCCGCATTCACAAGATCTAGAAATACCTAGCCATATTCGAAGTTGCCTTCGCTTTAGACGTGAAAGGTTTAATTTCTGAAGGTTTGGTCCCAAATCTCTATTTCAATTATTTAATTTAATTGTTTGATTATTATTTTCCTTGAAGTTACTAACGTGTGTATTTTGTAATTAGAAAGAGGTACGAGGCATAAAAGTAAGTACTTTAATGGTTTTTATTGATGTTATGATTTAGACATCATGTTTATATTGTTATTATGATATTCCTAGTATCATGTCTAGGGTAATTTTAATATTAAATATGTTTCCTGCGATGCTTCCTATATTCTTCCTAATATTTATGATTGTTAGTATCATGTTAGGATTAAAGATTTGATCTTTATTGCTTAGTGACATGCTAGGGTTTGTTATTAATATTATTAGTATCATGCCTAGGATCTTGCTATTTTTATTATGCTTTAATATTAAAATGAACATGATCATGATATTGATTATTTATTATGTTGCTTGATGATCTATTGTTATTGTTTGATCACACCTTTTGTGCATGTTTAAAGGGAATTTGTACTTGTAATCATGCTTAATTAGATAATTAATAATCTTATTTAGGGTTAATTTGATTATAATTTCAAGTGATCGCCAATAATAGATTTATTTATGCATTAAATTCAACCAACATAGATAAACAGGTTTAGGGTTAATCCTATTGATTGCATGTTAATTAAAAAGCGCACATGAATACGATCAGAATAAAGTAGAGGCCTATTATTAGGGCAGGTTCAATCTCTTTATTGCATGTTAATTGAACCTACTAGTGAATCATAATCGAATGAAGTGAAAGTGTGGAAAGTCTAGTGTTGCGGATAGTTTAAATTTCTTTTCTTTTCTCTCTGTTTTTGAAAACTTATTTTAAGAAAACAGCCAATCCAGTTTGGTTGGTCTATGATATGGGTCTAATAATAGTGTAGTTGGATGGAGATTGACAAGACCTTTCCAACGATATATTATAAGCCCAATTCTGATGAATATTGAGGAAGTTATGGCCAATTTACCAAACTGGGCCCGGTTTGACCCTTATATGCTGCCCAATGACCTAGAGGAGGGCCTATTATTAATTATCATTCCTAAAGCTGTTAGGATTGATTATAGTCTTTTAGAATAATCTAGAAGGTTCTTTTAAATCCTAATGGAGTTAGGATTGATAATTATGTTTTAAAGAGTTTGAAATTGAATAAAACTACTCCTTTTTAGAATCCTTGTTTTGTACGAAGAGCTAGGATTATACCCACGTCTAGCATCCATTACTGAAGTATTTTTGAAGTATTGTGCCTTCAAAACCCTATACAAAAGAGTATCATCCCCATTGTAAAGCCTCCAAACTTGCTTGGCCAGAAAAGTCCGATTAAAACATTTAAGGTCCCTAAATCCAAGACTCCCTTTCGCCTTCGATAAGCACATTTTCTCCCAACTATGCCAATGAAGCTTGCGCTCATTATTCAGGTTTGAGCCTCGCTAGAAACGACAAAGTAGTGTATGAATTTCATTGATCAATCCATCGGAAATTTTGAAAATACTCATCATATAAGTAGGTATTGCTTGTGTAACCTCCTTAATGTAAATTTATTTTCTGACTTTAGATAGAAATTTCTCCTTCCATTTGTTAAGCTTGTTCCATATTCTCTCTTTTATAATAGAAAAGATAACCTTCTTAGACTTTCCAATTATTATCGGAAGGCCTAAGTATTTTTCATGATTTTCCACTTGTTGCACCCTTAAAGTAGTCACAATCTCTTGTCTTCGATATGTAGTCATACATTTGCTAAAAGCAAACTCTGTCTACTTAGATTTACCTTTTGACAAGATGCTCGTTCATACTTCCTGATTATATCAGCTATCTCCGAACATTCCTGTAGAATTTCCCTCGCAGACTATCATCGGCAAAAAACAAATGAGAGACTCTAGGGGCGCCATTGCATATTTTGGCCCCATGAATTTTGTCCTCCATAGATGCTTTTGCTAAAAGAGTAGAAAAAGCGTCAACACATAGCAAAAAAATAAATACGGAGAAATTGGTTCGCCTTAACGACGATTCTAGAAGGACATACATTCCCTGTAATGGTGCCATTTATCTTAAAAGAGAAAGAAAGGGAAGCCAGGCAATCCATTATTCTACGCACCCAATTCACATACCCTTTCCAGAATGACCTACTACACTCTATCATGTGCTTTGCTTATATCTAACTTCAAAGCCACCGACCCTTCCCTACCTTCACCATTCTTCTTCATCGCATGAAATATCTTAAAAGCCACAAGAGCATTGTCCATAATTAGGCGACCCGGACAAAAGCACTCTAATTTATAGAAATAATCTTGTCAAAAATCTACTTCAATTACTAGATTAAATGGATCAAATTATGGAGATAATTAAGTTCGTTCATTTGAGTCGTCTTTATATCATAGCTAGAGGTACCAACGATCTTTGTGCTAGTAAAATAGGCACAAGCCCAATTGAACGGATCCTATAAGGTTACATAAAGGGCTTAGATCGAGCACGAGAGGACGAGGCCCATGATGGGCCTCATCCCCTAGTATGGCCGACCATATGGAGGAATAAGGACGATTTTTGGCTTCGTGACTTAGTCTAATTATAATAGGATTATAAATAGACTAACTGCCTAGGGTTTTAGACATAACATTTTATGATCAGTTTTGATCAAACCCTAATTAAAAAACACGAGACCAAACCCTTCTCAAACTCTCTCTTTCTCACGACTCTCTCCTCCCCTCGGTGCCGGTTATGGTGGTTTGTGGTGGCGGTGGTTCGTGGTGGTCGGCTTTGTCCATTAAAGGTAGTGATCGCAGTTTTCCTCTTTCACTTGACCAATCTAGTATTGGTGGACGGCTTGTTCGAGTCCCGTGGACTAAGTAGAGGAGCAACGCTTGGGGATCTGCTCTCTCCCTGATTTTCCAGTCGAATTGCTTTATGGAGATCACGCTTCAAAGGTATGATTATGTGTCTTGTGTTTCAATCATGTGATCTTGGGATTAGGTGCTTAATGAATATGATTCATGTTTTCCGCATTATAGTACCTAATAAAGTCCTAAAGTGGTATCAGTTAGCCTCATGCATGAAAACGCTTGATGATAATAATACGATTATTTGAACTCCATGTTCTTAATTTTATAATCAATCAAGAGGGAGAAATTAATTTAATTATGGTTCAATTATTATATTTAATGTGATTAAACTTTTGGAATTGATTAAATGCGATTTAATTATACTCAAATATCCATGAAGAGGACCGAAAATTTTCTCTAAATTGCTCGAAAATTTCGAATACCCTAACCTTAAATTTCAAATTATTCGAATATTTTAAGCCCTCAAATATGATTTTGTGCTTGATTTTTGATTTAATTTGAATTGTTTTATGTCTTATAATTTTAATTGGATTGATTTGTGCATAAAAATGTTTTGTGTATGATCATAAATTTAATTTTAAGAGTTAGAATTAAATTGGGATTAATTTTATGATGAACCCTAACTTTAAAATTAAATGATGATTTTATTTTATTTGAGGACTGATTTAATTTAACTTTGATAAATGTTATTTTAATTAAATTGAAAACTAAAAAAACATATATGTTTAAGGCCGGCAGCCGCGATTGGGTAGCGCAACCACGACGGCTGCCCACCAGGTAGCGGTCTAAGAGGGAGGGGAAGGGGAGGACAGAGGTCCGGGGTGGCTAGGCAGCAGCTGTGCAAGCGTTGCACACTGCTGCTGTGGCTTCCACTGCTACTGCTTGTTGTTGCCTTGTGACAAGGGTTGCCACTGCTACTGCTTGCTGCTGCATTGCGGTAGTGGATGATGTGAGCCACCGTGGCTAGCCAACCATGGTGGCCAAAAGTCGTAAAGTACACAGTTTTAAAAAAATACTTTATTTTAAATTATTTCAAGATAAATACAATTTATTTTGGGATAAATTAAAATTGATTTGAGATAAAATCTTTTGATTAGGATAAAATCAAATCTTTCAAAAGTTTTTATATTTGATATTGTCCATATTTAATTTGTTAAATTTGGTGTTTATCCATAATTAAAGTATTTAATTTTGGATAATATTGATTAGGATATTCTGAGCATATTAAAAAAGGATAATAATTAATTTAAATAATGTGATAATCCTATAATTAGATTAGGATATAATTGATTCTAAAATTATTTGATTGGCTAATAATTAATTAATTAAGATAGAATCTCCTAAAGTGCTTAGGATAATCATAGAAGATTAATGATTTATTTTTCAATATTAAAGTATGATTTGATTCTATCTAATGCCTAAATTAAAATCTATGATATTTTATAATTGGTCATGAATAATATGTGATATTAAATTATCTAATTATGATTTAAAATATGAGATATTTAGAAAATGCGTTGCTTTAATTATGAACATTCGATGTTGCAGTTTAGACAAGCATGTTGAGTGATTTATTACATGGCACTTTTAAAAAATATATGATATTATCTTGCTATATATAGACTAGTATGACCTATAGATTCCAAATACGATCTGCGCATCGTGATATATTTTTGTAATCTAAATACGGTTTACAAACTGTTAAGTATTTTTGTAACTTTTATTTAGAGTAAATAAATTAGTTATTTAAATAGTTTAGTCCAAAGAAGCTCATGAAGTGAAGGCCCAAAGGAGCAAGGTGGATAGAGATCCATGATGGTTCAAGTGGGAGCATTTTCATTTCTAGTTTTTTTTGGACTAAGGGGACATATTATGTCTTGTTTTATTGCATAAGTAGATTATGCATGTTAGATTTTATTTATGTTGATTGATGATGCACCGAATTTCACTAAAATAATCACAAGATAATAAATTTTTGTCCCAGTAATATTGAGATTGCTTTTCCAATTTAAAAACCCAATAAACCTTTGATATTTATGATAGATAATGCCAAAGCTGGGTGTCATTTTATATCTTGGGAAAATTGGGGTAAATCAAGTTTTACAATTTTAATTGGTTATGCTCAAGCTCAACAAGGTTACCTAAAGCATTTGAAACCTTGAAGCAAAGGGTAATAATTAAACATGTGATGGTTAATTATTCATCCAAGAATTACAAGAGTTGTAATCAGTAAAGAGTTTACTCACCTTGAAAATGTAATGGTTGATGGTAGGGCCAAAGTCCAGTCAATTATTGCACGAATAAAGGATCTTAGAATCACTTAAAATTCAAATGAGATAATTTAATATTGAATAAAGTGCCTTTAAAAGTTTCCAATTTAATTCTTTTATGGTACTTTAATTTTAATGACACATAATTATTAAACTTTGCCTTATTTTGACATAGATGGGTAGCCGTAACAATGATGACAGTAATGCTTTACCACCAACAATGAATACAAGGCTTAATTTTCTCAACTTCAACAATTGGGAAAGTGAACTTAGAAGTGTTATAAGGAAGGAAAACCTCGAATTTCGTTTAGACTTACCAATCAAGGGCAGATTTAGTCTAGGCATGACTCCTGAGAAACATTTAAGAAATGTTTCAAAATCTAAGAGTCACATATGTCATGTTGTCTTCTATTCCAGAGGATTGGGCTAGAAGATTCATGGACTATGAACCTTATCTTTTATTCAAATGCTTACATGATGTTTGTAATGGATTACTGAATTCCCATGTTGATGGGGGATTGGATGGAAACGTCGAGGAAATCATTAACATGGTTCCCAAGAATAACGACTCTTGGATTGGAAATATTAGGTTTGAAACCTATGATATTAATGGTGAGATTATTAATTAAAAATTCATGCCAAGGACAGTCAGTACAAATTCATGTTGACATGATGGTTCAACTATTCAACCCCACATGAGTATGTTAGGGAGACCATTCAAAAATAATGAGGTTCATGTCTGTAGACACCCATTTGTGTCTCCCCAAAACCAAACCCAGTGATGAGTACCTTTCACGTCGACTCATAATCGAATGATGTGAAAGTGTGGAAAGTCTAGTGTTGCGGTTAGTTTTTATTTTTCTCTTTCTCTCTTTTTTTGAAAACCTATTTTCAGAAAACAGCCAATCCATTTTGTCTTGATCCATGGCATGGGTCCAATAGTAGTGTAGTTGGGTCGGGTTTGGAAAGATCTTTCCAACGATATATTATAAGCCCTATTCCGATGAATAATAAGGAAGTTATGACCAAATTATTAAACTGAGCCCGGTTTGATATTTATATGCGGCCCAATGATCTAGAGGAGGGCCTAATATTGATTTATCATTCCTAATGCAATTACAATTGATTATAGTCTTCTAGATTCTTCTAGAAGGTTCTTTTCATTTCTAATTTAATTAACATTGATAAATTGACTTTGGTTGACTTTTTAGAGTTTTAATCAGAATAAAAGAAGTGTTTTAAGGAAAATACGATTTTGCCCTTGTAGACACCCATTTGTGTCTCCCCAAAACCAAACCCGATGATGAGAACCTTACCCGTCGAATCATAATCGAATGAAGTGAAAGTGTAGAATTGAAAGTCTAGTGTTGCGGATAGTTTTAATTTCTTTTCTCTTCTCTCAGTTTTTGAAAACCTATTTTAAGAAAATAGCCAATCCAGTTTGGTTGGTCCATAATACGGATCCAATAGTAGTGTAGTTGGATAAGGCTTGAAAAGAGCTTTCCAACGATATATTATAAGCCTAATTCCGATGAATAATGAGGAAGTTATGGCCAAATTAATAAACTGGGCCCGATTTGAGCCTTATATGCGGCCCAATGATCTAGAGGAGGGCCTAATATGGATTTATCATTCCTAATGCAATTAGGAATGGTTTTAGTCTTCTAGATTCTTCTAGAAGGTTCTTTTCATTCCTAATTTAATTAGCATTGATAAATTGACTTTTGTTGACTTTTTAGAGTTTTAATCAGAATAAAAGAATGTTTTTGAGGAAAATACGATTTTATCCTCCTGTACGGTTAATTTATATATGATTTTTAGAAAACGCGTCAGAAATTTAATTAGCGCCAAATAACGCCAGCATTAGCGCCTGACGCTAAGCTTGGCGCCTGGCGCTAACCTTGTTTTTGCGCGTCAGAACGCTGTTTTGATTTTCTATCTTTTTGGCTGATTATCTCTATAAATAGCCTTCTAAAATCTCCGTTTTCATTCATCTACAATCTACAACCATCAAATTTTCTCTAAGCTAAAGCTTCTCTCTCTCTTTTCTAAACCTACCCTCTTTCTTACAAAATTCCGCATTCACAAGACCTAGATACACCTAGCATTATTCGAAGTTACCTTCGCCCTAGACGTGAAAGGTTTTAATTTCTGAGGGTTTGGTCCCAAATCTCTGTTTCAATTATTTAATTTAATTTGTTTGTTTATTATTTTCCTTGAAATTACTAACGCGTGTATTTTGTTATTAGAAAGAGGTACGAGGCATCCAAGTAAGTGCTTTAATTGATTTATTGATATTATGATATAGAAATCATGTTTAGATTGTTATTTTGATTCCTAGTATCATGTTAGTATGTTTTATTGATTTCTAGTATCATGTTTAGGGTAACAACTATAACTTTAATATCAAATATGACAATTATGATTCCTGTGATGCTTCCTATTTTCTTTCCTAATATTCATGTTAGTATCATGTTAGGGTTGAAGATTTGATTTGTAATGTTTAGTGACATGCTAGGGTTTATTATTAATCTTGTTAGTATCATGCCTAGGATCTTACTATTATTATGCTTTTATATGATTATTATAATTATTATAATAATTATTATTATGATTATTACTATGTTGCTTGGTTATATTTATTGTTATTGCTTGATCACACCTTTTATGCATGTTAAAGGGAATTTTTACTTGTAATCATGCTTAATAAGGTAATTAATAATCTTGTTTGTGGTTAATTTGATTATAATTCAAGTGATTTCCAATAATAGTTTGTTTGTGCATTAATATTCAACCAACATAGATGAACAAGTTTAGGGCTAAACCTATTGATTGCATGTTAGTCAGAAAGCGCACATGAATACGATCAGAATAAAGTAAAGGCCTATAATTAGGGCAAGTTCAATCTCTTTTAGGTTGGATTTGTACCTTCATCCCCGAACTACCAGTCATGGTTCCAGACCTATTGGAGTTAACGATCTCCTGGATCGTTAAGGGGTGTAACCTTCACCCTGTGAACGGTTTACAAGTTCCTAAAACTAGTTGGCGACTTTTTTGCTCTATCTTCTTTCCCTTTGAATGCCACCGTACTTTAGTGTATGATCACAGTGGGGTTCAAGTTTGGGGTAATGCTTGAAATATTCCCTACAGTTTTTGGCGACTCCACTGGGGAGGATTTCTATTTTAATTCCTAAAATTATTTCGGGAATGATTTAGAATGAGTGGATGAGACTCAAAAAGTTCTAATTATCTCATGTGCGTAATTTTGATTAACATTATTGTCATATGCATAAAAAAGATCTCATTGGAAAGACCATCCGTATTGAGTTAAAACATAGGATTATTACACGTAGGAAATTTGAGGAATATCTTTCACAACTAGGATCGAAATAACACTGCGCGAAACTGAAAAATTTTATAGAGTACAGAAAGCTGCTGAGGCATGTAGGAACTACGTCAGCAAACAAAGATTAGCGCCAGTATTTTGACTTTAGTGCCAGACGACAGCCTCTGTCGCCAGGCGCTAAATCCAAAAAGTGGCGCTGGCCTCTGTTTGCTGGCGCCAAGTTCTTCCAATACCGAGCTAGAAATATGCGTTCTAATTTCGACCAGTTTTTAGCATTGTTTGCTCGATCCTACTTCGTGATTAAGTTTTTTCTCACTTTTCTGAAACCCTTATGTGTTCTACATTTGGACATAACCCTCTGGGAATTCATGCTACTGATTGAACGCTCTGAGCAACAAAGGATACATCCGAGAATGTTGAATTCACCAAACCATGGAAGCGAGTTTTTCTAAACTCGCGGTTCCCATCCACTCGCGCCAACCCTTCACGGTTAGGCTTCCGCACGGTGCATCTGGACAATTAACCATGGACCCTCTTTGACTAACCTATATCCCGAACTTTAGAGAACTAGAGCCATGGTTAGGTTGCAAAATCATTGCATCATATTGTGCCTACTTGACTAACTGTGCATTATTTGTTGTGCATACTCTATGTGTTTTTCCTAACCATTTGTTTGACTTGTGTTAAGACTAAATAAACTACTTAATGGCTAAAAAGACTTTGCTTAATTAATTAATTAATTTTGGTTATTAGAGTCTAATAATTTAATCAGAGTTGACTTAGTACGACTTTAGGTATACCCTGTAGAGATCAACGAAAGCAGTGCCACTCTGTGGAGTGTAGCGCCTGGCGGAAGCTCTGTCTTCTGGCGCTACACTACACAGTGCGGCGCTAGTCTTGTCATTTTGGCGACAGTTCGGTATATTGCTCGAGTCATCACTTTGTGTCTAATTGAACAGTTTGCTAATCAATTCGATTATTTTTTATTAATAATAATGTCTCATTCAGTCTTTAATTGAATTTAGTCACATGGTCTAGCCACATGGTCATGACACGAGTCTTAGCATGTCACCTACACTCACTAGTCTTAGCACACACTTTGTACATACTTTTTTCACACCATGACCATGTCTTAGGTTCATGCATGAGTCGGTTTTTTCCGTCGTGCGAGTTGAGGGTACATTCTATTCCTAATTTCTTCATATCTCTCCATCTACATCATTTTTCTTCACATCACAATCATCTTTCTTCACTTTCTCCATCCATTGCATGTTGAATAGAGTTTGAGTCAAATAATTAACAATGGATATCTCCAAATTCCTTTTCCACAGTACTTGGTCGTGGAGAGAAGGGAGATTAATCAAGGACAACCTCTTTGTTCAAGTCTTACTTTTTGATAAACCGATTCGTCAAAAGAGGAAAGCTAAAAAGATAATGGCAACTCAAGAAGAAGTCAACGAACTTAAAAATCAATTGACTACCGTGACTAAGGCATTGAAGGTTTTAACCCTAAAAATTAATGACCCTATGAAGCAACAACAGATGGACCTCATGCAAGAAAGTTTGAGCAAGTTGTCTAGTGACTAAAAGTTTCAAGGCATTAATTCACAAGGGGTCTTGGTGGACAAAGAACTTCTTCCACATAAGTTCAATGCTAACGACATCCCAATATTCAAGGCAACAGATAATCCTTACCTTCACTTAAGAGCCTTTGAAACTATGATGAACATTAAGGGGATTGATAAGAAAGTCTTTCATTTCTTGTTTTCCTTATCTCTTGAAACCGTTTGACAACAATGGTTCTTCTCCCTGGACATAGAGAAAACCTCTACCTGGGAATCGATGGTAAACGCTTTCATTGATAGGTATAAATGCAATATCAAAGTCGAAACTGATTATAGACAACTTGAAATTCTAAGACAAAAAAAGAATGAAGGCTTTACTTCTTTCTTCAATAAATGGAGGGAAACTTCCGCTAAGATGATTGAGGTCCCCACCGAAAAAGAGTATGTGAGGATGTTTATCAAAAAATCTCCAAGAAAATTATTCAAAGCACTTAAAATATCAACACAACTTGAATACTTTCAGAGCCGTCTATGACATAGGTATCGAAATCGAAGACGACCTCGCGAAGAAAAAAACTACTAACAATAGTAACCACGGTGGCTGGAAAGGAAAGAAGAACGACAATCTTTCTTCTTCCGAAAAAGCCCACTCTAGTAACAATGTTAGTACCTTTGATCTCAGTGAAGTTTTAGCCATGGATAACCAAGGATCTAAGAAGCAACTAAGGAAAGACTTCACCTCCCATTGGGATGAGCTACAATACTGCCTTCGATCGACTCCATGCCAAAGGACTCATTACTCCCATTGGACCTATTCAAGATCCCGCACCTGAAAAGAGATTGCCTAATGAACACTGCAAGTACCATCAAGGTAGGGGTTATGCTACTGAGAGCTGTTGGAAGCTAAAAGAGGCTATCCAACATTTGATTGATAATAACAAGCTTCCCATGCCTCCATCTAACAAGAAGAGCGAGTGATGATAAAGCAAACGACACAAGACAAGAAGCGAGCTTCAACGACAAGATCTCGTGACCTCTTTTTCTATCTCTTCATTATTTACCCTTTCCCCAATAAGTCTAGCATAGGCACCTTTTTATTCCCCTTAGATTAATTTTGTAGATTCTTTCTTTTTTCCTTTTAATAAAATGAGCATTTAATTTCTTGCATATGATCATTTCATTACATTGCATCAAAAAAAAAAATCCATGTCAAACTAAGCACAAGGTATACCAATGATTTGAGGCACCCCTTGTAGCCACATAATATTGCCTTTCACCACTACCACAAAATTAGGAATAAGTAACACACTATACACAACTGTCAAGTTACATAGGTGTTCTCTAGAATTATACAGAACGCCTATGTAAGATAAACGCTTAGTATATTAAATCTATAGAGCGCCTATCAAAGTTAACCGCTCTATTTGATATATGCAAAATTTTAACTAGACAATATAGAGCGCCTCTCCTGGTTAACCATTCTATAAGTAAAAAAAAAAAAAAAAAAAAAAAAAAAAAAAAAAAACCTTGTATACCACTAAGTCACTAACCCTAACTTCTTTCCTCTCAATCAAGCCGTCACTTCTCTAATTTCTTATTTCATTCCACATCTCCCTCCTCTAACCCTTACTCCTTCTCTGAGTTCTCTCTCCTCTAAGTTCTAACTTCATCCCTCAATTACACCATGTTCTATTGCCATCATCACCTCCAAGGCTCCAACCCGCAGTAGATTAAAGCAAATCAAAACCCTCGTTCATCACCATCATGGCAGCCCCTTCAACCTTGGTTTGTCTGAGGTGGGTTGATCTAATTCTTTCCACGAACTAACACCGTCGATCGATTCGGAGAACCCTAATTTTGTGTTCGAATTTCGATGTACAAATGTTGCAATAAAACTCATTGAGAAGTGTATAGATGCAATAAGGTATATCAAGATTAGTCTCATTTGTGTTCTAATTTCAATGTTCAAATTCATTTTTGGCTGTTTTAAAGTGATTGATATGATTTTTTTTGGCTTATTTTCCAATCTAAAGTTCATGATTTCATTCTTTTTCAGATATCTGATCTGATTTTCATTTTAATATTTCGTTTTACTTCTCAATTGTTTTAGATCTGTTGGTTTTTGGTGCGGTTTCTCTGTGGGTTTGGTTTTCAAGTTATAACCTCTGATTTTATCAATTTTCTATCGATATTTTACTTTAGATTTTATTCTAATTTGAATTTCTGTTTTTCACTTTATCATTTCGTTTTAAGTATCCATTGTTAATTTTAAATCTCAAACTTCTGATTTACACCTTTAGATTTGGTTTAATTTTTATTTTTTATTAAGTAAATTGGAGTACTCACAATAGGAATAATTATGTATCATTTTTTTTAATTGCAGTGCTGATTCTTGGTTGTTTTGATTTTTGGGTGGTTGATTCGTGAGCAGGGGTGTGGGTTGCGGCTGCTCTGATTAAAGTGGTGGTTGTCTGAATTGTTGCTGGATAAATTAGACGCGGGTGCAAAGGAGGTGGTTGTATCGCTGATTGGGGCGGTGCTCGGAGGTGTTGCTGGCTTTTGGTGTTATATTAACTGTTAATAGCAGTGGTGGTCGTCTAAAATTGTATTAGCATTAAAATTGTTTTATAATTCATTATGGTGTTTTTATTAATTTTCCATGTGTAATATACTAATATAGCTTAATTGTATCAATATTCCTTTTTTTTTTAATGTAATAAATATTTCGTATGATTTTTTTATTAAACGATGTAATCAAATGCGATTTGAGTATCATACTTCGTATATACAAGTACTAGTCTTTTATTTATCACTGAATGCAGTTATTATTGTTATTACTAATTATTAATTAATTAATAAATAATAATATTATTAATATTAGTATTAATATTATTATTATTTTTAATAAAAAATAAGGAAAACAAAACTGTCATCTACTATAGGCGTTCTGAAACCATACAAATAGAGAACGCTTTTCTTAAGATGACAGTTCTATTTTCCATGTTGTTTATATATTTTGTACATAGTATAAGAATCGTCTATTCAAGATAGGCATTTTGTATTGTAATGTATACAGAACGCCTCAAATAGGCGTCTAGTATACTTTATAAGGCACCCTAGTTGAAGAACGCCTCTAAAGTGTTCTATATTGCCTAATGCCTATTTCAGGCGTTCTCTTTTGCGTATTTTGTGGTAGTGCACCCTTCTAATTTACAATCCTTTCTTCATAAATCACTTTGAGCCTCGTCTAACGATAGACCTTTCATTTTTCAACCTACAACTACCTAAACTTGGGATGGGATGTTGTGTGACTTATGTAACTTCAAAAGCTTGAGTGAATTCAATAAATAAAAAAATAATAAATAAAAGTGTACAAAAGGGCAAGTGTTCCAATGTCTTTGACATGAACATGCCTTTGATATGAACACGTCTCAGATTGCGTCTCTTATCGAGTGCTCGGTACCGTGCCTGAGAAACATGAATGCCAAGTGAGTGATAGACCGCATGATCGGGATCGCCCACACTTATAAAAATAAAATAGATGCTAAAGCAAAAGAGAAAAGAGAGTTAAAAAAGAGTTAAAAGCCTCAAGCATAAAATATAAAGATTCAAAAGCAAGGTTGCACACCTTGGGGGCTTATCGAGGGTCTTGAGCCTTTATTCCCTTCTTCTATAACCTTTAGCCTAACCACGTTACAACCCTTAAAAAGAATTTTTTGAGGTATACACACACTTGTGCGAGGTTCGGCTAGAGCTACGTTAGGCCTGATTCTTAACGGATACGTAGGCAACCTCACATCGAGGTGCGGCCGTAATAAACATGCATTCATATTCACATTCACATTCACATTCACACATCATGGTCATATCGAGGGATCTCCTATGCTCATCCCTATTTACTTAGATCTAGAATTGGGGGCTTCATCCCTACATCATTAGCTTACCTAGCCTAAGAGTCACCACCATTTGACTCTTTTCAATATATTTTCCCACACACTTAGCCCTTGCGGCCGAACTTTAGTATCACTTTCACACACCTCACAGATACATGAACAAATATACTTCCCTTAGGAACCCGTTGTCATGGAATCTTAACACAACGCTGAAGCATGCCTTGTCATGTCAAAATCGCTCATCAATCATAATTGTCATTGCATCACGAAATATGAAGTGCTTAGCCTCCGTGCCTAAGTTACCCAAATACTTTCATCATTGAGTCAACCATTGAGATAGCCTAGGATGGATTAATCCTTGCACCTTGAGAGATAGTATCAAACAACATTTAACTAAGCTCATTCAACATGCATTCGAAAACTTCGATTCTTTTTTCGCGTCTTTCTTTTTCGGGAGAAAGTCGGTACCCTCCACAAAAATGATGGAAATTTTTTGCTTTTTTTTTGCATTTTCGAGTCGCATGATCACATTACAATGCACACACGAGTCATGTACACGTCGAGTCATGTCGTGTCATATCACCTTGATTTGAGTCTAACACATGTGTCAAACACTTTGAGTTGAGTCAACCTCGAGTCAGTCAATTAGCGATCTAGTTTATTCCTTGAGTCATTCAAGTCAATGAGTCAAGAGACACTAATCCTTAGGTCAACTCTAAGATAATTTAAGAGATTATCAAATCCTATAGTCAAAGATATAAATGCAGGTGTATCCTAGCAGGCGGGGACATTCCCGGATTTTTTTTTTGAAAAAAATCGCGAATATGACACAGGAGATTCCTCCAAGATAAGAGGAATTACATTGATCAATAAATTAGAGATGAAGAGCTTCAATTTACAAAATACTTGAGCGGACTTGGTTGAAAGGAAACGACCAAGCTCAAAGTTTGGAGCAAAACCGAGCAACAGCGGCAAAAAGCAGAATAGGGAAGACTCGACTCCAGCGCCAGACAACGACATCCAGCGTCTAGCCATAGATTTCAGCGCTTGGCGCTAGATCCCAGCGTTTGGCGACAGAGAAAAATTGCGGCGCCAGAGATATTTCAACAGCGACAGAGCTCGAAGCCTCGTACAACAATTTCAGGTTCCTTGGTACGCCAGTTAGCCCCTATAAGCAATTTGACATGTTGAGTAGTCGATTTGATTACAACCGCAAATAAGTGATCGACCAGATGAAAGATCGTCTCACTTAGCTTAAAGCGCCTAAACATTGGCTCATCACAAAGGCACCGACATACGGGTTCAGAAGCACCGACGTAATGGTTCACAGCATAGACATACAGGTTCACAATTTAAAGTACCGACATACTGGTTTACAAGCAGCAGAAGCGCCGACGCACCGGCTAAAGCAAAGTTCAAGCGAACTTTTAAGGATCAACAAACATTGGTCTTCGGTAGTTTTCTTTGGAATATTATCGCAGCAACTAAGGGTGACTTCAAGAGAGGTTATTTTTCGACGACATTCGCTAAGATTGTGGAGGTTGTCACCAAGATTTGAGAATACAACACGAGATAGGCTGTCTTCGACGGCATTCTCTTAGATTGTGGAGGTTGTCACCGAGATTTGAGAAGATAGCACGAGATAGGCGGTCTTCGACGACATTCTCTTAGATTGTGGAGGTTGTCACCGAGATTTGAGAAGATAGCGTGAGATGGGCGGTCTTCGACGGCATTCGCTAAGATTGTGGAGGTTGTCACCGAGATTTTTGAAGAGCGGTTCCTGATGAGGCGGTCTTCGACGACTTTTGCTATGATTGGAAAGGTTGTCACTATGATTCAAGAAAAATCTCAAGATGTAGCAACATTGATTGACGGCGTTCCCTAGATAGCGGAAGATCGTCAAAACAAGCAACAAGATGGCGTTCCATATAGTGGAAGGTTGTCACAACAGCAATGCAGCAACAAATTGGTTACTTTCAGAGACGTGTGCTCGACGGTGCAAGATACGCGTTTCTTAACTCTCTTATCTGTTTAAATAACGCTAGTTTGCAGGTATCGGCGTTACAAGAATGATTAAGGATCGCCGAACGTTCTGAATCATTCTCCGTCCCTATCAATACTTTGACTTTTTTTTCGAAACTTGCGTTTCTCCAAACTCAGTTAAAGTGGGGGCTTTTGTAGACACCCATTTGTGTCTCCCCTAAACCAAACCCGGTGATGAGTACCTTTCACGTAGAATCATATTCGAATGAAGTGAAAGTGTAGAAAGTCAAGTGTTGCAGATAGTTTTAATTTCTTTTTTCTTCTCTCTGTTTTTGAAAATCTATTTTAAGAAAATAGCCAATCCAGTTTGGTTGGTCCATGATACAGGTCCAATATTAGTGTAGTTGGATAAGGCTTGAAAAGAGCTTTCCAACGATATATTATAAGCCCAATTCCGATGAATAATGAGGAAGTTATGGCCAAATTACTAAACTGGGCCCGATTTGAGCCTTATATGCGGTCAAATGATCTAGAGGAGGTCCTAATATGGATTTATCATTCCTAATGCAATTAGGAATGATTTTAGTCTTCTAGATTCTTCTAGAAAGTTCTTTTCATTCCTAATTTAATTAGCATTGATAAATTGACTTTTGTTGACTTTTTAGAGTTTTAATCAGAATAAAAGAGTGTTTTTGAGGAAAATACGATTTTATCCTCCTGTACGATTAATTTCTATATGATTTTTAGAAAACGCGTCAGAAATTTAATTAGCGCCAAACGCCAGCATTAGCGCCTGACGCTAAGCTTGGCGCCTGACGCTAAGCTTGGCGCCTGGCGCTAACCTTGTTTTTGCGCGTCAGAACTCTGTTTTGATTTTCTATCTTTTTGGCTGATTTTCTCTATATATAGCCTTCTAAAAACTCCGTTTTCATTGATCTACAATCTACAACCATAAACTTTTCTCTAAGCTAAAGCTTCTCTCTCTCTTTTCTAAACCTACCCCCATTCTTACAAAAATCCGCATTCACAAGACCTAGATACACCTAGCATTATTCGAAGTTACCTTCGCCCTAGACGTGAAAGGTTTTAATTTCTGAGGGTTTGGTCCCAAATCTCTGTTTCAATTATTTAATTTAATTTGTTTGTTTATTATTTTCCTTGAAGTTACTAACGCGTGTATTTTGTTATTAGAAAGAGGTACGAGGCATCCAAGTAAGTGCTTTAATTGATTTATTGATATTATGATATAGAAATCATGTTTAGATTGCTATTTTGATTTCTAATATCATGTTAGGATGTTTTATTGATTTCTAGTATCATATTTAGGGTAACAACTATAACTTTAATATCAAATATGACAATTATGATTCCTGTGATGCTTCCTATTTTCTTTCCTAATATTCATGTTAGTATCATGTTAGGGTTGAAGATTTGATTTTTAATGTTTAGTGACATACTAGGGTTTGTTATTAATCTTGTTAGTATCATGCCTAGGATCTTACTATTATTATGCTTTAATATGATTATTATAATTATTATAATAATTATTATTATGACTATTATTATGTTGCTTCGTTATATTTATTGTTATTGCTTGATCACACCTTTTATGCATGTTTTAAGGGAATTTTTACTTGTAATCATGCTTAATAAGATAATTAATAATCTTGTTTGTGGTTAATTTGATTATAATTCAAGTGATCGCCAATAATAGTTTGTTTGTGCATTAATATTCAACCAACATAGATAAACAGGTTTAGGGCTAAACCTATTGATTGCATGTTAGTCAGAAAGCGCACATGAATACGATCAGAATAAAGTAGAGGTCTATTATTAGGGCAGGTTCAATCTCTTTTAGGTTGGATTTGTACCTTCATCCCCAAACTACCAGTCATGGTTCCAGACCTATTGGAGTTAACGATCTCCTGGATCGTTAAGAGGTGTAACCTTCACCCTGTGAACGGTTTACAAGTTCCTAAAACTTGTTGGCGACTTTTTTGCTCTATCTTCTTTCCCTTTGAACGCCACCGTACTTTGGTGTATGATCACAGTGGGGTTCAAGTTTGGGGTAATTCTTGAAATATTCCCTACAGCCCTCCTATATGGTTAAAATTTATCAAATTAAGAAAACGCGTGGAAACTGTTGTTTAGCGTTTGACGACAGAACTAGCGCCAGGATTGGCGTCTGGCGCTAGGCTTGGCGTCTGACGCTAATGTTTGGCGTCTGGTGCCAATTCGTTTTATTTTCTTCGAAACTCTGATTCGTTTTTTTTTATCCATCCGACTGATTTTCTCTATAAATAGCCTCCTAAAACCTCCATTTTCAATCATCAACAACAAACAATTCTCTAATTCTCTTCTCTCTCTAAGCTAAAGCTTATTCTCTCTCTCTCTCTCTTTTCTAAACTAGCCTTTTGCATACACAATTCCGCATTCACAAGATCTAGAAACACCTAGCCAAGTTTGAAGTTGCCTTTGCCCTAAACGTGAAAGGTTTTAATTTTTGAGGGTTTGGTCCCAAATCTCTATTATTTAATTTAATTGTTTATTTTTATATTTTCCTTGAAGTTACTAATGTGTGTATTTTGTTTATTGCTTTCTAGTATCATGTTTAGGGTAAAAACTATAATTTCTAATATCAAATATATCAATTGTGATTCCAGCGATGCTTCCTATTTTCTTTCTTAATAGCATGTTAGTATCATGTTAGGGCTATATATTTGATCTTTATTGTTTAGTGACATGCTAGGCTTTGTTATTAATCTTGTTACTATCATGCCTAGGATCTTACTCTTATTATGCTTTAACATGATTATTTTAATTATGATTATAATTGTTATAATTTATTATGATTATTTAAATTATTATTGTTATGATTATGTTGCTTGATGATTATTATTGTTATTGCTTGATCGCACCTTTTATGCATGTTTAATGGGAATTGGTCATTGTAATCACGCTTAATAAGATAATTAATAATCTTGTTTAGGGTTAATTTGATTATAATTCAAGTGATCGCCAATAATAGTTTTGTTTGTGCATTAATATTCAACCAACATAGATTAAACAGGTTTAGGGTTAATCCTATTTATTGCATGATAGTCAGAAAGCGCCCATGAATACGAGAAGAATAAAGTAGAGGCCTATTATTAGGGCTGGTTCAATCTATTTTAGGTTGGATTTGTACCTTCATCCCTGAACTACCAGTCATGGTTCCAGACCTATTGGAGTTGACGATCTCCTGGATCGTTAAGGGGTGTAACCTTCACCCCGTGAACGGTTTACAAGTTCCTAAAACTTGTTGGCGACTCTTTTGCTCTAGCTTCTTTCCCTTTGGACGCCACCATACTTTAGTGTATGATCACAGTGGGGTTCAAGCTTGGGGTAATGCTTGAAATATTCCCTACAGTGACATAATTTTGCATTCTCTACATGATGGTTTTGACCATGAGAAACTTTCTCAAGATGATGAGGATTCTATAGTCAAGCTAGTTGATTTACTCAAAAATCATGTAGAGAATTATCTGAAAGGAGAATAAGCAAGTGCTTGAACAAGGATATCCTCACTAAGATGAAGTGACAGGTAAGAGTTACCTGATATTCTTGTTATAAACTTTTTAACTTTCACTTAGGGTATGCGATATCAAGTTGCAGTGCTTAACATTATTAATGTTGTACATAAGCAGCAAAGAAGTGAGGCTAGCAAGGAAATGGAGCTAACGGGTGCACAAGAAGTATTTGAGTGGCCAAAGTTAGCTTCATAGTTTTAAAATATGATTGTTTTATGATGATTTTAGACTATTTCTGGTTTTTCATGAAATAATATTTCGGTTTTCTTGTTGAGATACTGATTTGGTTTACTTAGCTTGGACAAGTGTTGATCCATGACCAAGATAATAAATTGTTTTCATTTTATTGCTAGATAGGAGTTAATTTTGTTTTATGACATTCATATAAGTAGATCATAAAACCAAAATTAGATGATTTAAGACAAACTTAATTAAAACAAATTAAGACTAGGTTACATAAACTATTTGCACATCCAAAATTACAAATGGCTGAACTCTTATTATTATTTGATTGTGAATCATTTGAGAATTAAAAGTCATGCTTGATAAGGTAAAATGACTGAGTCGCCTTTTAGTTGAAAGGGTGAAAGAGCTAATGACCTTTTGGAACTCATACATATGATGTGTGTTGACCAATAAAATCAAGAAGTAGCAAAGAGATTTAACTATTTCATTGCTTTTACTAACGATTTAAGTAAATATATCCATAATTACTTACTGAAGTAAAGCATGGATTTATTGAATTTAAAGTTCCAAAATGAAATGTAAAATCAATTTGAGATAAACAATTAACACCACAATGTGATTGTTGTGAAAATAATTTAACTCAAAATCAATGATCATCTAAAGGGAATTGTTTAATTAATTCATAATTCAGGAACACTACAATGTGTGTTGAAAGTAAGAATCAAACTTTGCTTGTTATGGTTCAATCTAATATTTAATGATTTACAAATATCGTTTTGAGGATATACATTAGAACAACAATTGCGTATATACTAAACAGAAACTCAACCAAAGCAATTGAAAAGATGTCATAAGAGTTATGAATTGAAAATGTTCCAAAAGTTGTCTTTTCTAAACAAGATTGAGGGCTATGAAATATGTGTAAAATATTTACAAAGATGACATAATGCACCCTAAATCAGATAAATAAGTTTTCGTGGGTTTTTCCATAGAACCTAAGAGGTATTATTCCTACAATCGCATAGATAACAAAGTGTTTGTTGCTCACGATTGTCTTTATAGAAAGAAATCTTTTCCTACAAAGCCAAGTGGGAGTAAAGTTAGATCTCGATGAGATTCGAGACTAGCAAAAATGGATGTGGATAACACTACATCAAAGACGAGGGCGTATGAAATCAACTAATTTGATAAATACATGTGTCGAAGCAAGCTAATTCAAATAGCGAAGCTTCTATCGTCCTACTTGAATGAAAAGCTTCAAAGAGTTGAAGAAAATAATTCTATTGTTGCTTATAGTTATGGAGGCCACTGAGAAAATGGAATCACAAACAGTGGGATTCTTTGAAGTGAGAGATCAGATAAAGGAAAGAAAAAAAAATAGAAAGTTAAAAATCAAATATACAATTAAATATTGTATATCTGCTTTAACGTTACCTTAAAATGCTCAAAAATTACCTTATAATGATGTAAGTTACCCAGATATAATAAAAGTTATTTAAGCTTAGCTTTAAGGACAAAATTTACCCTAAATTCAACAAAAGTTACCTCGATCTACAGTAATATTACTGTACATCGGATATATTCTAAAATCTTTGTTGTTGTATTTAACCTTGAT
This sequence comes from Chenopodium quinoa, assembly GCF_001683475.1. Taxonomy (NCBI): domain Eukaryota; kingdom Viridiplantae; phylum Streptophyta; class Magnoliopsida; order Caryophyllales; family Amaranthaceae; genus Chenopodium; species Chenopodium quinoa. Next base: position 5,468,002 of record NW_018742815.1, on the reverse strand, counting down.
CTTTTAGATTTTAGTTTTATTTGTTTTATTTTTATTGGATTAAATCTATTAGATTATTACTTGGTATTATATTATGTGTAATGTGAGTAAATATATAAGAGTTTACTAATGTCTAATGTCTATGTATTCGATTCTACAATACTATGTATGGACTAATTCCTCACAATTTGAGGATATTCGTGGTGATTTCACTTTTCATTTGTTTAGTTAATGATAATTAAATGAGATTAATGCTTCGTAATATGTCAATTTTGTAACTCAATAACAAGTTTCTCACCACCGGATCAATTGAATTGTTTAGTTAAAATACTAAATTAAAAATTGTTATTTTGTTATGGTTGTTAATAATTTTTAATGTTTTGTTAATTATTATAATTGAAATCTGTATTTACACATTATTCTAAGCTTTGTAGTTTTTAAAAAACGACTTGGTAATTGATTAATATTTTTCAATACAATTTAACTATGAAATGTAAAATAGTTCATCTAATTCGAACATGTCTAAGCAATGAGAACTCGACCCAATCTCTATCAATTCATGTTTATAAGAATGAAACTGTAAAATTATGTAATTATTTTTCATCTTTCTTTGATCGTATGACTAAGCTTTTGGGATTTTAGGCTTTTAACTTTTAAGTAATAAACATTTTATGAGGTTAAGGATTTTTTAAAAAATATTTTTCTCAAATTTTGGACGTTTGTAGTTCGTACCCTGGTTGAAAATCTTGGCTCCGCCACTTCCCCTACCCTACTTCTAGCCCCCACGCCTTACATACGCTCATGTGCCTCCATTACCACACCCCCCACTCTCCTCATTGCCCCACTCATGCACCACCAGGTGCCCTTGTAGGATTTTATAGGTACTATAAAGCGGAAAATCATGAATCATATTTATAAAGCACCTAATCCCAAGATCGCATGCATAACACACAAGACACATAATCATACCTTTAAAGCGTGAATTCCACGAATCTATTTGACAGACAAACCAGGGAGAGAATAAAGCCCCAAGCGTTGCTCCTCTACTTAGTCCACGAGGTTCGAACCAGCCGTCCACCAATACTAGATTGGCCGAGTGAAAGGGAAAACTGTAGTCACCACCTTTAATGGACTAACTGACCACCACAAAAGACCACCACCACGAACAACCTTGAGAGGCACCGAGGGAGGAGAGAGAGCCGTGAGAGAGAGGGAAGTTTGAGAGGGCTTGGTCTCGTGTTTTCTAACTCAGGTTTTTTATCTTCCTAATCAATTGAATTCTCTTGTCATGCAAACCCTAGGCAACTAGTCTATATATAACCACATTATAATTAGACTAGGTTAGGAAGCCCAAAACCCTCCAATCCTTTCCATATGGTCGGCCACTATAGAGGATGAGGGCCATCATGGGCCTCGTCCTCTTGTGCTCGATCTAGGCCCTTTATGTGACCTTATAGGATCCGTCCAAGTGGGATTTGGCCTATTTTACTAGTCCAAAAATCATTAGTACCTCTAATTATGATATAACGACCCAAATATACGAACTTAATTATCTCCATAATTTGATCCATTTATATATCTAGTAATTGCACATGACGAAGACATAATTCCTTCAATCTCCCACTTGACTGAGATAAGTTTGCAATATTCAAATTCCTTAAGTCAATATGTGGCTATTTGATAATATGATTGCATCACATGTCGAGATCATATTAATCTACAAATCGTTTCTTGAAATCTGAGTTAGAATTACAAAACCAAATGATTACTGAGTAATGCGTTTGAACGTGGCCACGTATTCTGAATTCTCCTTCTTCAAGCGGCCATGACACAGTCCCTAATTTAATAGGTAGACTCAATCCAATCTTGTAGTAATAAGGCTCCTACTCAACTTTTGAAACAACCAGGAAACATCCTTTATAATCTCCACTTCTCCAGTTACGGGAAGACGTTTGAATGTACCATAGTCAAAACATCCATTGAATGAAATCAATGTTCCACTCATGTCAAAAGAATCCACTAATATATCTGGAAGTTCTATACTTGAACTTCAAAGTAGGTTAATAGTTCGATCATGCATCATTCATGCATATCCAAGTGACTTACCAAGCATCACTATGCCCCTATAGCCCATGAAACTGCGCTATCCAATCAATCTTACATGCTAGTCCATTTATTGAAATCATTTATGTCCACTTTAATGATTTTGAACTAAGAACTAAAATAATATATGAATTCTGTTCACCTCTGGGGTTTCATTCACCAGGTCATCAACTTGATGAGCCCATCAATTCATAATTATTTTGGAAATTTATATTTCCAAAACCATAATTAAATAAGAGAAATAATAATTTTTGTTTAAATGTAATTCTGCAAATATATGCATTCCTTATGTAATATGTTTTCTCAAAACATACACAACTTAAATTACATAACTTGCTTCAATCCAAGTCTTTAATATGACTCTCATATCTTAGTTCATGGAGGGGTTTAGTGATTTCTCACTCATAATAAAATTTTGCAGATTACGACATTCCGCTTGTCATTGATCTTATAGATTAGGTGATATCTCATATTTATTTGCTTGGATTTGTTATGTGATCTAACCTTGGCTCCTTTGTTTTGGCAAAGTTGTCCTTTCAGTCACAAGACAATTTGATCCAAACTTCCTCCTTAACTACTTAGACTGTAGCTAAAACACATATTTTGACATTGAGTATGCGACGACATTATTCTTTGAACTCTTCAAGCATACTGTCCTTCTCCATTTAGACGAAAAATGTATCTAGATCAATATCTAAAGTCATCTTGCCTGTTTAGAAACTTTCATCTGTATAACCTTTTGACAACTTGTTCACTCTTAACACCATAAATTAGAAAAATTCCTTAAGTGCTTCTTAAGTACTTAAGGATTGGTTCTTAATGGATTTCAGTATGCTTATTCTGAATTTACTTGAAACCTTCTACACATGCTCAAGTCATATGTAACATCTTGCTTTGTACATATCATGGCACATACAATGGACCCTTTTGCAAAAGCATGAGACACACTATACATACAAATCAACTCTACTAGCTTTTAAAGGCACTGAGTTTTACTAAGCATAATACCATGAAACGTGGGAAAACATCCTCTCTTAGAGTCTTGCTTCATGAACTTGTCAAGATCCTTATCAACATAAATCTCTCGATGTTGTCCAATCATTCTTCAAGGTTCACTTCGTGGATCTTGATTCCCATTATGCACTCAACATCTCCTAATTCTTTCATATAGAAACAACTCCTTAACCACTGCTTGATTGATTCAAGCATTGATATGTCATTTCATGTGAATTGTACTGTATGTCATCTACAGACAAGACTAAGAAGATCAACTGCTCCCAATAAACTTCTTGTCTCTATAAGATTCCTTTTAGTTCTTTGAGGAAGTCAAATTGTTAGATTTCCTAATTGAAACAAATGTTCTAACTCCCTGATGCTTACTTCAATCCATTAAATGAATTTCTAAAGTTTGAAAAACTTTCTATGATTTTTGGATTTCAAAATTCTTAGGTTGTATCATATACATATCCTCCATCAAGAGCATTTCAAGAATGTGATTTTGATATCCAATGCTAAATTTCGTAATCGAAACCAACAATCACTAGAAGAATCAAAATAGGCTTACGCAACTAATAGGTTTAACCCTATTTGTAAGACTATCATGGACTAGCACATCTTTACAGACATAGAGTCCATTCTTGATTTCATGGCCTTAAGCTACTTCCTGAGTTGGCACTTACCCAAAGCTTGCTTGTAGGCTATGGGTTCTAACCTTTCTAATAGGAAATTTTTTTAATCCACCATTTCTCATAATTTCAAAAAACTGTTTGTTTTAATCCCAGGCGACCTACATTAGGTATAAGCAACAATATAATTATTCTCTTCAACTATTTGAAGCCTTTCATTCAAGTGGGACGATAGAAGCCTCGCTAGTTGAATTAGCTTGCTTCGACATATGATTTATCAAATTAGCTGATTTCATACGCCTTCGTCTCTGATGTAGTGTTATCCACATCCATTTGTTGCTCGTCTCAAATCTCATCGAGATCTAACTTTACTCCCACTTGTCTTTGTAGGAACAGATTTCTTTCTATAAAGACAATATCGCGAGCAACAAAGATTTTCTTATATACGCGATTGTAGGAATAATACCTCTTAGTTTCCATAGGAAAACCCATGAAATACAATTTACTTGATTTAGGGTGAATTATGTCATATTTGTAAATATTCTACATCGCTTTCATAACCCTTAATCTTGTTTAGAAAATACAACTTTTGGAACATTTCCAAATCATAACTTTTATGACGTCTCTTCAATTGCTTTGGTTGAGTTTATGTTTAGTGTATTCGCAATTGTTGTTCTAATGTATATCCACAAATTGATATTTGTAAATCATCAAAGCTTATCTAGGATCGAACCATGGCAAGCAAAGTTTGATTCCTTCTTTAAACACATATATTAATTGTAATGTTTCTGGATTGTGAACTAATTAAACAATTCCTTTTAGATGATTATTGATTTTGAGTTAAATATTTATCACAAAAATAATATTGTGGTGTTAAATTGTTTATCTCAAATTGATTTCACATTTCATTTTGGAATTCTTAAACATTTCAATGATTCAAAGCTTTACTTCATTAAGTAATTATCGATATAGTTACTTAAATCGTTAGCAAAAGTAATGAAATAGTTAAATCTCTTTGCTAATTCTTGAACTTATTGGTCCACATACATCATATGTATGAGTTCCAAAAGGTCATTAGCTCCTTCACCCTTTCAACTAAAAGGCGACTTGGTTATTTCACCTTATCAAGCATGACTTTTAATTCTTAAGTGATTCATAATAATAATAAAATAAAAAATAAATAAAAAAAAAAAAAAGAGTAAGAGTCCATCTAATTGTTACTTTGGATGTGCAAGTTGGTTATGTGACCTAATCTTACTTAATTGTAAGTAAGTTTATCTTTTAATCATCTAAATTGCTTTTGTGATTTACTTATATCAATGTCATAAACAAAATTTTAGCTTATATCTAGCAAAATGAAAACAATTTATTACCTTGGTCATGGATCAACATTTGTCCATGCCAAGTAAAAACCGAATCAGTATTCAAAATAACACTGAAAATTGTCTCATCAAAATCGGAAATTGTTCTAAAATCATCATAAAATATTCAGAAATTAAAACTATGAAGCTTTCTTGGTCACTCAAACACTTCTAGTGCACCTTCAAGCTCCATCTCCATGCTAGCTTCACTTGTTTGCAGTTCATGCGCAACATTGATAATGTTAAGCACTGCAACTTGGTATCACATACCTGAGTGAAAGTTAAAATTTTTATAACAAGAATATTAGGCAACTTTTACCTGTCACTTCATCGTAGTGAGGACATCCTTGTTCAAGTATTTGCTTATTTTCCCTTCAGGTAATTCTCTCTGCATGATTCTTGAGTAAATCAACTAGCTTGACCGCAGAATCCTCATAATCTTGAGAAAGCTTTTCGAGGTCAAAACCATCATGTAGAGAATGCAGAATTATATCATGAACCTGATGATCGTTGTATGGCCTCCCTAACATAATCATGCATTCATGCGGTTAAATAGTTGAACCATCATATCCACATGATTTTGTACTAACTAGCCTAGCATGAGTTTTCTCAAAATTATCTCGCCATTGATCTTGTAGTTTTCAAACCTAATATTTCCAGTCCAGGAGTTGTCGTTCTTGGGAACCATATTAATGATTTCCTTGACGCTTCCATCAAATTCTCCATCAACATGGGAATTTAGTATTACATTGCAAACATCACATAAGCACTTGAATTAGAGATAAGGTTCATGATCCATGAATCTTCTAGCCCAATCCTCTGGAATAGAAGATAACATGACATACGTGACTCTTAGATTTTGAAACATTTCTTAAATGTTTCTCAGGAGTCATGCCTGGACTAAATATGCCTTCGAATTAAACGAAATTCAAGATTTTCGTTCCTTGGAACACTTCTAAGTTCGCTTTCCCAATCTTTGAAGTTGAGAAAGTTAAGCCTTGTTTTTATCGTTGGTGGCAAAGTATTATTGTCAGCACTGTTACAGCAACCCATCTATGCCAAAATAAGACAAAGTTTAATAATTATGTTTAATTTAATAATTAAAATACCATAAACTAATTAAGGGCCTGTTCTCATACGTTGAAATTCAAATCAAGATCAGTTCAGTTCAGTTTAGTTCAGCTCAGTTCAGTTCAGTTCAGCTCCTAATTTCCTTCTCTTATAAAATATTCATTTCATTTCAGTTTAATTCAACTCAGTTCAGTTCAATTAAGTTCAGTTCAGTTCAGTTCATCTGAGTTTAGTCAATGAGAACAGGCCCTAAGGGCCTGTTCTCATACATTGAAATTCAGTTCAGTTCAGCTGAGTTCAGTCAATGAGAACAGGCCCTAAGGGCCTGTTCTCATACGTTGAATAAATTCAGTTCAGTTCAGTTCAATTCAGTTCATTTTAGTTCAGTTCAGTTCAGTTCAGTTTGTGTCTAATGATATTGCTAATGATATAAAGCCAAATCTCATTCTTTTAAGCTCTTATTACAACGACGATAATAATAATAATAATAATAATAATAATAATAATAATAATAATAATAATAATAATAATAATAATAATAATAATAATAATAATAATAATAATAATAATAATAATGATACAATTCATTGTTCAAATGGTTCTATTTTTTTTATACACATTTCTACTGTTAAACCCATTGAGAAAATTAGAGTACTATACAACTTAAACTAATTTTCATAATCGGTTAGTTCTTCGTCTTTTTCTTGTCCACCAAGCTCCTCCATTATCTCAGCATTCCTCTGAACGGACTCCCATATTTGATCAGTTATTTCTTGTCGTACAATATCCGTAGCTGCTTTTCTGTTAGGATCGTACATAGTATGATCTTCTCTTCGCTCCATGACTTCAACTTGGTGCGTGAATGGAATCCCTAGTTCATGTAAACGAATAAAATTGTGTAGAGTACAACAAGCAACAATTATTTGCAACTGAAAACGTAATTTTATTTTTTTTATTTTTTATTTTTTATTTTTTAAAAAAAAAATTTAAACTACAAAATGTTTTGTGTTCTTTTGTCATAATATTATTTTATTTTTAAATTATATATTATATGTGTTTAAAATGTTTTGGGGTTTCATGTTTATAATATATTTTTCATAAATATTATAATTATAAAGTATATTTTTCATAACTATTTTAATATGTACATATGTATATACACATATGTATAGTAATAAATAATCAATGATCACTAATCCGTAATTAAAAATCACTAATTACTAATTTCGGTTCAGTTCAGTTCAGCTCAGTTCAGTTCAGTTCAGCTGATTTCAGTCAATGAGAACATGCGCTAAATTGGTAACTTTAAAAGCACTTTATTCAATAATTAAATGATCCCAATTGAATTTTAAGTAATTCCAAGACCCTTTATTCGTGCAATAATTGACCAGACTTTGGCCTTACCATCAACCATTACATTTTCAAGGTGAGTAAACTCTTTACTGATTACAACTCTTCTACTGTAACTCTTGGTTGAATAATTAATCATCACATGTTTAATTATTACCCTTTGCTTCAAGGTTCTAAACTCTTTAGGTAACCTTGTTGAGCACAACCAATTAAAACTGTAAAACTTGATTTACTCCAACTCTCCCAATATATAAAATGACACCCAGTTTTGGCATGACCTATCATAAATATCAAAGGTTTATTGATTTTTTAATTGGAAAAGCAATCTCAATATTACTAGGACTTAAATTTATTATGTTGTGATTATTATTTGAAATCTAGCGCATCATCAATCAACATAAATAAAATCTAACATGCATAATCTACTAATGTAATGAAACATGACATAGTATGGCCCCTTAGTCCTAAGAAAACTAGAAATGAAAATCTCCTACTTGAATCACCATGAATCTCCATTCACCTTGCTCCTTTGGGCCTTCACTTCATGGGCTTCCTTGGACTAACACTATTTAAATAACTAATCTAATTATTTTAAATAAAAGTTACAAAAATACTTAATGGTACGCAGATCGTATTTAGATTACAGAAATACATCACGATGTGCATATTGTATTTAGAATCTTATGGGCCATACTAGTCTAAATATAGCAACATTTTTTTTGACAAGTAGCAACATAATATCATATATTATAAAAGTGTCATATAATAAACACAAACTTTTTATTAAATCGGGTGTTCACTATTTTAGTGAAAATCGAAAGGAAGCGTGAGTGTGGTGGCCCAATTTTCGCAAGGAAAAAATAAAATCTTATTTTCTCTCTCCTCTTTATTCTACAGATTCTCTTTCTTCTTCAATCTTCTTTTTCTCTGTTTTTTCTCTCTCCTCTAGTTCTCATCTTCTTTTGTTTTTTTCTCTCTCCTCTAGTTTCTGGTGATAATCGATGATGTTGATGTTTCTGCTCTAGGTTAGTATTGTACTTTTTTTTGTAAATTTTTCGTCGCTTTGCTTAGTGAGATAGTCGGAAATGGTGGAATCAACAATGGTTTCAACGCGATCGGCGTCGCTAACGGTGGTTCCGACGGAGACTTTTGATTTGTTTGAGTGATTGTTAGTTTTTTCATGACTATTGTTAATTTTTGTGTTTGTTTCGTTAATTTTGATACTTTGTTTTGCATATATAGCTTAATTACTTTTGTGAAAAAGGTCACTTTTATGAAAAAAGGGTAATTTTTGTGAAAAAAAGGTCACTTTTGTGAAAAAACAAAATCACTTTTGTGAAAAAAGGTTATTTTTATGTAAAAAAAAGGGTAACTTTTGTGATAAAAAAAGGGTCACTTTTGTGAAAATATGGAGCACTTTTGTGAAGAAAAAGGGTCACTTTTGTACAAAAAAAAAGGGTCACTTTTCGCAAAATGTTCGATGTACAATAAAATTATTGTAAATCAGGGGCATGCAAAAGTTTTTGTATAATAAATCACTCAACGTGCTTGTTTAAACTACAACATCGAGTGTTCATAATTATGGCAATGCATTTTCTAAAATATCTCATATTTTATATCATAATTAGATTAAAAAAAAATCGTATACTATTCATGACCAGTTATAAAATATCATATATTTTAATTTAGGAAAAGGATATAATCAAATATTATTTTCATCTATAAAGATAAATCATATTTAATCTTCCATGATTATCCTAACAAATTTAGGAGATTCTATCCTAATTATTAGCTAATCAAATAATTTTAAAATCAATCATATCCTAATACAATTATGGGATAATCATATTATTTAAATCAATTATTATTCTTTTGGAATATGCTTAGAATATCCTAATCAATCTTATCCAAAATTAACCACTTAATTATGGATAATTACCACTTTAACAACTTTAAATATGGATGATATCAAATTTGACAACTTTTGAAAGATTTGACTTTATTTTAAACAAAAGATTTTTTATCCAAAATAAAAGATCATATTTTTAAAATATTTGATTTTATCCCAAAATAAATCATATTTATCTTGAAATTTTTTTGTTAAATAAAATAATTAAAATTGTTTTAAAATCGTGCCACACACACTAGCCACCGTGGTTGGCTAACCGGAGCTAGCCAAGGTGGCTGGCCGCTTTTCCAGCAGCCATTGCCGCAAGGCAGTAGCACCTGTCGTGTTGTTGGCCACCGTGTGTGACCAGCTAAGGCTAGCCACGGTGGCTGGCCGCCTTACGGTAGCCACTGTCGCAAAAGCAGCAGCAACAACAACATTGTAGCAGTGGCAGCAGCTATGCAACGCTTGCACACTTCTGCCCACGACCATCGAACCTGCTGCCCCCCTTCCCCTCCCTCTGAACTAATTACCAGGTCGACAGTCGCCGTGGCTGCGCCACCCAACCGTGGCTGCCAGCCTAAATAATTTTTTTGTCTGTTTTTTTTGTTTTTAATTTAATTAAAATAACATTTATAAAATTAATTTAAATCAGTCCACTAATTAAAATTAAATCATCATTCAACTTTAAAATTAGGGTTTATCATAAAATTAATCCCAGTTTAATTCTAACTCTTAAAATTAAATCGATGATCATACACAAAACATTTTTATGTAAAATCAATTTGAATAAAATTATGAAAAATAAAAAAATTCGAATTATATAAAAAATCAAGCACAAAAATCATATTTTAGGGCTAGGGTTTTTCGAAAAATTCAAAAATTAGGGTTAGGGTGTTCGAAAATTTCGAATGAACTAGGGCATAAATCGGTCATCTTCATGGCTATTTTGAGCATAATTAAATCACACGACTAAAATTCGGCCGAATTGCGACCGTTTTTCTACGACCGTCATGAAAACGGTCGCAAAAAATGATATTTGCGACTGTTTTTAAAGCGGTCGCAAATTTGCGATCGTTTTTTAAGCGGTCGCAAATTTGCGATCGCTATTGGGTTATAAATCGGTCGCAAAGGTACTTAAATATATTTTTAAAACAAAATGCATGTGAAATTTTATTTAAAATTAAATTAATTCTGTTACGACCGGCCATACCGGTCGCAAATGTGTTACTTACGACCGTTTGCGAAATGGTCGCAAAATTACGACCACCGTACCATACCGGTCGCAAAATGTGTTAATTGCGACCGTTTGAGAAACGGTGGCAAAATTATGACCGTCTTACCGGTCGCAAAAGTTCTATTTTAAATTTAAAAAAATAAGGGTATAAAAGGATATATCCACCCAAACCCTAGTATTAGAAGAGTAGAAGCAGTCGTTCTTCTACATCTACTCTCTATCCCCTCTCTCTCTCTCTCCTCTCACGCATCCTCTTCTCCTCTCTTTTTCTCACACCCTTCTTCTTTCTCTTTCCTCTCTTTCCTCTTTCCACCTCCCAGTGAAGTAGTGAACGGCCCCTCTCGCATCTCCTCTCTTCACCAACCCAAAATAGAGCAGCCACCGTTAAAAGAAACGTACGAAGTTTGGTGTTTATGGTCAAATTCGACCTTAAAAATTCCAGATCTGGAGTTTTCTTCGTCGAATTTGACCATATTAACCTAAAGAGGAAGATATATTATGAAAGGTATGTTTATTTCTTTGAAAATTTTGTTTATTTTTGAATTTTGTGGTTGAATTTTGTTTTCCGTTCGAATTTGCATGTTTGTTTGATTTTGTTATCGATTTTTGTTTGAGTTTTTGTTAATTCTGTTCGAAATTGTTCTTTATTTGTTCTTTATTTTTTCGAATTTAGGTTCGATTCATGAGGGTTTGATTTCATTTTTGTTTGATTTTTTTGTCGAATTTTTTGTTCAAATTTGTGGGTTTAATTGTTGTGGGTTTTTTTTTTGGGTATAATTATTGGGTTGAATTTTTGGGCGATTTTTTTATTTATTTTTGTTCATTTTTTTGTTTAATTTTGTGCATTTTATTTGTGGGTTAAATTATTTTGATAAATTTGTTCGAATTATGTCTTTTTTGGATTTTTGTTCGAAATTGTTTGATTGTTTGATGATGTTTTATTTCGTTTTTGTTTGCTTTTTTTTTTCGAAATTATGTAGGTGATTTTTATTTTTACTGTTTTTCTGGGTTAATGGTGGGTGAGTGGTGGTGGGTATTGGTGGTTGAAGGTGGGCGAAGGTGATGGTGGGTAGTGGGCGGCGGAGGCGCCTATTGGTTGTTTAGGGTGGGCAGTGGGCAGTGGTGGTGGTTTGGGTGGGATATGGTTTGGGTGGGTCTGGGTTAAGGGTGGGTGGGTGGGTGGGTGGGTCTTTTTGTTTTTTTTTTTAATACTTTTAGCGACGGCTTATGACGGTCGATAATTTCAATATTTGCGACCGTTTCATAAGGCGGTTGAAATTTTTAATATTAGCGACTGTTTATTTAACGGTCGTTGAAGTTAAAATGACCGTTAAAAATCTACGACCGTCAAACGATCGTAATATTTTTTTTTGCGACCAAGATAATAACGACCATCATGTTGCGACCGTTGACGGTCGCAATTATGCTTTGCGACCGTTTTCTCTATTTTTTGCGACCGTTTGCGCCGGTCGCAATTTGACCAATTTTTAGTAGTGTCATATTCAATCAATTCCAAAAGTTTAATCACATTAAAATAATAAGTGAGCCATAATTAAATTATTTTCTCCCTCTTAATTGATTATAAAATTAACATGGACTTCAAATTAACATATTATTAAATTATAATCTAGCGTGTTCATGCAAGAGGCTAATTGATACCACTGTAGGAATTTATAGGTACTATAAAGCAGAAAATCATGAATCATATTCATAAAGCACCTAATCCCAAGATCACATGCATACCACACAAGATATATAATCATACCTTTGAAGCGTGAATTCCACGAAGCTATTTGACGGGCAAATCAGGGAGAGAATAGAGCTCCAAGCGTTGCTCCTCTACTTAGTCCATGAGCTTCGAACGAGTGGTCCACCAATACTAGATTGGTCGAGTGAAAGGGAAAACCACAATCACCACCTTTAATGGACTAACCGACCACCATGAACCACCACCACCACCTTGAGAGGCGCCGAGGAAGGAGAGAGATCCGTGAGAGAGAGGGAAGTTTGAGAGGGTTTGGTCTTGTGTTTTCTAACTTGGGTTTTTTTATATTATTGATCAATTGAATTATCTTGTCATGCAAACCCTAGACAACTAGTCTATATATAATCACATTATAATTATACTATGTTAGGAAGCCCAAAACACTCCAATCCTCTCCATATGGCTGGCCAGGCAAATTATAAGATGCACCATGGTGCATATAGTTCTATGTGAACCACCAATTAAAATATTACCTCTATTCTCTTTCCTCCTCTACTTTCCTAATTTCTTATTTTGCTCTCTTTTATTTTCTCTCTCCTCTATTTTTCTCTCTATTTTATTTTTTATTCTCTTGAATTCGTTCATCATTCTTTTAATTGAATTCTTTCATATTGTTAATTACCATAGAGTGAATTTCTTCATTATAATAGATTAAATTCAAATTTTCTTTTCTTCAACCTTCGATTTGAAGCTTTGTTAATGGAGTTTTACAATGAAGTGAAGCTAAAAATGGCGTCGTCGTCAAATAGAAGATGGTAAAGACAATGGTGAGATTTTTTTCATGAGATTTCATTATCTAAATCACCATGGCTAGGTTTGAGTTTCGAAACATGTAGCTTTTATATTCTTTTGATTTTTTAGTAATAATTGTGCATTTTGTTATGAACAGTTCTGTATTTGATTATATTTTAGTATTTTGAACATTTTAAGTTAAAAATGTGAACGTATGATACATTTTCCATAAACACATAACATGTATTTTTGGAATTTTGAACATCTTTATTAAAATTTTGAACATGCGATAAATTACTTATGAATTTATTTTTGTTTTAAATCTACGTATTTTTAATTTTATTAAAAAATTTGGCATTCTCTGCGTTATAATTTTTAAATCTGAACATTTGGCATTCTGAGCAGTGTCTTCAAGTGTAGAAGTTTTTGAAGGGTGTTCAGTGGTTTGTGGTTGGGGTTCAGAGGTTCATCTAGGGCGTTTAGTGGTTTGTGGTTGGGGTTCATAAGTTTAGTTTTTGTAGGGTGTTCAGTGGTTTATGATTGGGGTTCAAAGGTTTTTGTAAGGATTCAGAAGTTTTTAAAGGTTATTCAGTGGTTTGTGGTTGGTGTTCAGAAGTTTTGTAGGGGGTTCAGATATTTTTGTACGGTGTTTAGTGGTTTGTGGTTGGGGTTCAGAAGTTTTTGGGGGTTCAGAGGTTTTTGAAGGGTGTTCAGTGGTTTGTAATTGTGGTTCAGAAGTTTTTGTAGGGGGTTCAGAGGTTTTTGAAGGGTGTTCAGTAGTTTATGATTGGAGTTCAAAGGTTTTGTAAGGGTTCAGATCAGAAGTTTTTGAAGGGTGTTCAGTGGTTTGTGGTTGGTGTTCAGAAGTTTTGTAGGGAGTTTAGAGATTTTTGTATGGTGTTCAGTGGTTTGTGGTTGGGGTTCAGAAGTTTTTGGGGGTTCAGAGGTTTTTGAAGGGTGTTCAGTGGTTTGTGATTAGGGTTCAGAAGTTTTTGTAGGGAGTTCAGAGGTTTTTGAAGGGTGTTCAGTGTTTTATGGTTGGGGTTCAGAAGTTTTTAACAATTGGTTTTTTCTTAGATACATCATCGAATTTCTTCTTTTTTTGGTGTTCTGATGTTGAACATTTGACTAATTGTACAATTTAAAACAAATTGCGGGCTTAAACAATAAATTACTTACATATATTTATCCTCTTCGGTAGGAGCAGATAATTTTGATTTTCAACCAAAAAAAATTTTTAAAAAAATAATTTAAAAAAGTCAAAAAGATAGTTATATAGTAGAATATAGTTTCAATTTTACAATTTGTTGAATTATTTTAGCAAATTTATTTAACATGAATATATGAAAATAAAAAAAGTTAAGTATTGTTTATTTTTTTGAAGGTGTTTTCGTGTGTTTTTTGTCTTTTATCATGGTAGATTGCAGTTTTTAGAGAGGAAAAAATGGTGAGAGAAGAGAGAAAATACAAAAGAATTCATTGAGGAAGGTTTTTAATTTATGAAAAGAGAGAGAAAATTTTTTAAATGAAATAAAAATAGATATGACATTTTTTTTAACTTAAATAGATTTGACAGTTGGAGAAAGGAGGAACTATTATTAAAAAAATTAAAAAAAAAAAAAAAAACAAAACAAAACTTCGTGGGCTTCTTTCATTTGGGCTTCTTGTGTTGGGTGTGGATTGGGCAAGGTGCACCTATTTCTAGGTGCACCATGGTGCACATAATACTAATTGTGGCTGGCCACTATAGGGGATGAGGCCCATCATGAGCCTCATCCTCTTGTGCTCGATCTAGGCCCTTTGTGTGACCTTATAGGATCCATCCAAGTGGGATTTGACCTATTTTACTAGTCCAAAGATCGTTAGTACCTCTAGCTATGATATAACGACGACCCAAATGTACGAACTTAATTATCTCCATAATTTGATCCATTTATATATCTAGTAATTGCACATGACAAAGACATAATTCCTTCAATCCCCCCCCCTTTGTATTTCCACTACCACCATTATTATGAACAAATAACCCCACATTCTACTTCGCACTTGTGACAACCCCCAATCCATCTTGAGAGTCTATTCTTCTCTCACCATATATCCCCTTGTGCACATTATTTTCTAAATTTGCAATGCCTTCTAGATGAAAAACATGTTTTTTGTTTAAGGATTAGTCACTGTAGACACCTAAAAATGTCTCCCCCGAACCAAACCCGATGATGAATAACCTTTCACCGCCATTATTGGTCAGGTTGAGTATTTTAATATTTAGAGTTCTTATTAAATCCATGTTCAATCCAATACATTTCATAAACCAACCCAATTCTTTGGAGTTCTTAATTTAAACAATTTAGTACATCAACACTAGGTTCATTTATAACTAGAAGCATATTCATATAATCCAATTCCTCCTAAATAGCTCTTATACAAGTATAATATTCATTAGCGGGCATATTATCTTGTTTAGTTTCAAATAGTTCTTTGCTGAGCTTGTATTTTCTAGATCCATTAGTCAATGAAAATCGTTTTTCAAGATTTAGCCAGATTTCTCTAGCAGATGTCATGAACATGATAGATTTCTTAACAGTATAAGAAACATTGTTAGTGATCCAGGCAATTACCATATCATCGTATGTGTTTTAGAGCTCAGCCTTGACCTCATCATCTGCTGCCTTATTAATGATTGCTCCCATCACAAATCCCAGCTTATGTTTGGATGAGAGATTGATCTCCATAGATCTACGCCGAGAACTATAGTCACTGGAGCCCTGCAGGTTGTCTACTTGTACATAATTAGAACTATCATAAGGGTGAATAAAGAGAGGGCATAATATATCATGAAAGGATATCCTACCACCAGCAGCCATAGTGATTAGAAAAATAATTAATAGAATTAGAAGAAGAGGAGGAGGAAAAAGAGAAGAGAGTAGAAGAGATCAAAGAAGAAGAAAAGATCAGAGAGAAGAGAAGATTAAAAAGAAGAGGAGGATATTTTAGTATTCAACTGTTTTGTTTTCCATCACTGCAATGAGGAGAGCTCTGATACCGTGATGACTAAATCAAATCAAATATGAAATACTCAACGCAGGGGAAATTTAGTATTAGATCAGAGTGAATTAAGGATGAAAGAAGAGAGAATATTTTTTTATTGCTTGAAAGAGAAGATTCCCTTGCTTATTGCTAACATTTATGTTATGTTCATAATCTCTCACAATACCTTTTAGTTTATTTTATAAAGTTATTAATGGTATTTGAATCACTAGGTGGTAAGAATTTAAAATTTGGAATCAGGTCGGCCAAGAATAAAACAAAGATAATATGATCAGTTTGAAATGGAGAACTTATTAAAGAAAAAAAAAAAAAACCCAAGGCTCTATTCTCTTCACCTCATTTCTACTTATTTTAAGGGTTTACAAGTTCTAGTAAGACAAAAAAGGGCTACTAACCTTTGTATAAGATAAAATAAGGATTGATAACTATAATAAGTTTAGATAAGATATAGGGTAAGACCAATAATTTATACAAGATGAGGTCTATATATAGGCCCTAGTAAATGGTTATTAACTAACAATAAGGTCTAATAATATAAGATCCAACAAAACAATTGTTTACAGTAGTACCTATGTCCGTGTAAGGTTTTAGAATCCAATAAATAATTTTAATTTTATTTTTAGAATTTTTTTAGAATTTTCATTTAGTAAACTTAAATAGCTTGTTGGAATCGTCTCAATGAATAGCTTGAACTTGTTTGGATCGGTTTTTGATTTTTTTTTTCTCTATTTTTTCACAATCCTGATTACAATATGAAAAAAAAAAACAATATATATAAGAAAAATGATTGTTTAAGGCATATGTTTAACGTCTAAAATAAAATAGCTCATAATATAAAATTATTTATAGTATATTTAGGTAAATTAAACATTATTGAAGTTTATTTATAATTTTAAACAAAAAATTGGCCTGGTATAAAACCAATTTTAAGAGGTTTTGGACCAGACCAGGTTGAAGAACAATGTTTTACATTTCACGACTAGGAGACCGGACCGATTTCTTCGATATGGTCTTGTCCAGACCTATTTTGAACACCCCTAACCTAACTTGGATTGTACCCGATAGAGCAAGAAAACAACCAATTTAGGAACGTAATAGTGCTTTACCTTACCATACTTGGTACAATTAAGCCCTTCAACTCAACTTGATATGTATCGACACACCACATAGGTTGCTAAACCGCTATAAAGTCTTGAATTGACACCTCTAATTTATTTATCCCAATTTCAGATAAGACTTACCTTTTACATTCTCTCTTTATCTATAAGTGTTAGCCACGTAACAAATGTATTAAAGGAGTTTTGAACTTATCACACAACCCTAATTTGTTTGAAGGAATAATTTGATCTAGTGTAAACGCTAGGGCTTCTTGTTTATGCGACCACATAGACCACTTTTGCCAATTATCTTCACAATTTTTTGAGAGGGAAAAAAAAGGTAGGGCTTTTATTTTATGTAATTATATATATATATATATATATATATATATATATATATATATATATATATATATATATATATATATATATATATATATATATAAAAGTATAAAGAAGCAACTCAAACATGTTTTCCTCCTTCCAAATTGACAATACTTTTTAGTCAGCATAATCCAATGGAAGCAAAGGAAGGTTAAAAAGGGTGACAACAAGGACGTGAGAATCATCATTTTTTAACATCCGAATTGCGGCTTCCATTTTATTTTTTCCATAAACAATTATGAACTTATTATATATACCTCCCTCTTTTGCTTAAATTTTTGATTAAAAAAAATTAATTGTATATTATTAGTATTGATAAGATGGCACAAGAAAAGCAAAACATACCTATTGCCATCATGTGGACCCATCAAAGCAAAAGAAGGGTGTTCTAGAATTTTTATATTTTTATATTCTAATTCTAATTTAACGGGAATCGTAAAATCAATTTAATATAAATTAACGGTAAATTTTCACAAGATGAGTGTGATAAAAGTTAAATGTGTCAATTAAATAGGATCAAAGTAATAATAGGGAAAAAAAATTAAACGTTATTAAAATAAGAATGGTAAAAAAAAATATAGGTATTAAATTACTCCCCCTCCCCCTAATGTTTTTACTTTTCATTAAATTTTTTCTTTTTTTAATATTTTTGTAAGAGAAAAAAATTTCCATTTTTATGCTTACTTCACCATACAGTATACTTAAATTATAATCTACTTAATTATATCATAATAAAAGTTGGTTTTAAAAAAAAATATATCATAATAAAAGTAATATCGAGTATTTCTTAATACATTACTCCATAAAAAAAAATAAAAAATAAAACATGTTTTCAAAAACTTAAAATAAGAGACTCATTTTACTCTCTCATAATTGCTTTGATTGACATTGGTACCATATGTAAAAAGATTTTTTTTTTTTTTTAAAAAAATAAAAAAATAAAAGGAAAAAAAGTAGAGGTAGTATAATACATAGAAAAAGGTTTAATCTTCTAGTAACTTGCAAAAAAAGTAATCCTTGATAGTTAAATACCTAAAGAAAAATATTTTATTGGTAAAAAAAATGAACATGTCTAACAAAAGATATTTGAAAAAATGAAAAAGAGCAAGTAAAAAAGAAAATGAAGATTTAAAAAATTATTTAGTGCGACCATGTGGCACTAATTGAAGTTGTCTGAAAATAGAAAAAAAGTTACGTGAGAGACAAAAGGTTTACTTAGTAACATGGTTAGCATGTGATTGTTTACTTGCATCATGTGGTCATCCATGTGTATTAACCCTGGATTTTATCTGTCATAAAAATTATAACTTCTAACCAAAATTTCCTACCACTTCACCACCAACTAATTAATTATTTATTTAGTTTCAAAAAATAATTTATGTATTTATTATTGTTATTTTGATGTAGAATAATAAGTTATTATCCCTTTACTTCATCTTGAAGAGAAGTTATATGTGTCATCGTATAATTACAAAATCGATTGTTTAATATGGAACCCACAATAACTCAATAAGGAGGGTAGAAATAATAATGATAATAATAATAATATTATTATTTGACTTAACCTTAGTTTGCCCATCTAATTAAGTGGGGATAGATAACCCCACATAATGTAACCCCACATAATTTAATGCATATGAATGAAAGAGTGATTATGACTTCTTACCTTGATTAAGACTCTTACCATGACCTAATTTACATGCTAAATAGTACTTATACAGTATAAATTAGCATCAATAATGCACAACAATGTATAAATTTTAAAAATCGAGTGGTCGATTTATAGTAATTTCATTTATGTAAGGTCATTATCCTATCAGTAATTCCGTGTTTGCATTATTGGTAACCTCATTTTTTTTTTTTTTTGTAATTTACCGAAAATCAGCAATTAACCTTAGCTTATTATGATTGTTATCAAAATCTAATTTTGATTTCATCACACCATTATCTAATGACATAGCATATCTTATTTAAGAATGTTGTTTTGTTATGCTTCACATAGATGAAGTATATCACGTACATGAGGTGGTAAAAATTGTAGTTTTGGGGGAGGGGAGGGTATGTTCTATTCACCTGGTTTTCATTTATCTAAACTTATTTTAACTTATCTGAAGTTACATGAACTTATTAGACTTTATTTTAGTTATAATTTATACATAGGTAACCCTTATTAGAATTTATAAAACCTGAACAAAAATTATCTAAACTTATTACCATATCTCCAAACTTGGGTTTTATCCATAATTTTTTTTATTTGGTATCACCCTTATATATGTTGATAATGAATATTAAAAAATATACACTTCGTATTAAAAAAATAATATTTTGGGATGAATTGATGTTATCTCAGGAAATAGCATAAAAGTTTCATTATTATAAATTACAATAGATGCACAATTCAATTGAATCCAAATATGTAGAGTATTATTTATAGATAAAAAAAAAACAGGGTTTAAAATTTAATTTGTTGCAAATGAATTGTGGATATGTTCATTTGACATATTTTATAAATTTTCTCAAATTAGTGGTATATTATTATATTGAGTTATATTTAAACTCGTGTGCTGTCTTGTGATATGACTGAAAAACTTAAGCTTATACAAAGTATATATTAATTATATAATTACAAAGTTTAGTATCAATGATACTCCATTCGCCCAACAATATAATTTTCATTACCCTTGGGCACATTATTTGTCACACAAATTGGACCATCATCGTATATTTATTTTATTATTCATTGGCAAAATACATAGACGTATTATATATTAAAAGTTTATATTGACATAAATGCAATAACTTTTTGTAATACTCCGTAATATTCTTTGGTTTTATACAAATAAATGATGCAATAAATTTTTTGGTTTATACCTAATTAAAATTATTACTCAGTTTATCAAAAAAAAAAAAATTATTATTACTCCGTAGTAAATAAATTTATTTATATAAATAGTGTAAAAGGTCAATATAAAGGTTCTGTTTATTTTTATTTGGACATTTTGTGAGAAACTACCTAATAAAAAAAATATTGTAAGAAACTACCTAATAAAAGATAAATGTTGTAATATACTACCTTTGACCGAAATTCCACAGTTAACTTAATTTTAGAATGTTGATCCACCTTAGAACACCCCCAAAACTACCGTTAGGGTTGGTTTTCAAGGTGGTAAGGTTATTTTCGAGGTGCTTGGAGGATATTTCGAGTTGGTGAGGGTAGATTAGTGCTTCGGGATAGTGGTTTTTAGGGTTAGAGGTGGTGGTTTTGGGGTTGAAAGGTGCTTTAGATGTGGTGGAGACAATTTCAATCAAGTTGTGTTAATTTTGGGAATGAAAGCAGTGGTTTTGGTAGTGTTTTGAGGCCGATCAACGGTGAAAATTCGGTATAGGTAGTATTTTACAAAATTTTACCTTTTCTTATGTAGTTTTTTACATCATTTTACCTTTATTAGTAGTTTATTACAACATTTTTTTAATCAGGTAGTTTCTTGCAAAATATGGATTTTATTAGGTATTTTTTGACAAAAAACCCTTTTTATTTTTATATTCTTCCGTAGGTGTTGGCATGGGGAAGGAATAGTCTGATTACTCTGAAGAGATAAAAGAAT
Organism: Chenopodium quinoa; assembly: GCF_001683475.1. Classification (NCBI taxonomy): domain Eukaryota; kingdom Viridiplantae; phylum Streptophyta; class Magnoliopsida; order Caryophyllales; family Amaranthaceae; genus Chenopodium; species Chenopodium quinoa. The sequence goes on along the minus strand of NW_018742815.1, from coordinate 5,446,757 downwards.
CCTTACAAGTTACAAAGGCAACCACTTGGTGGTTCTATCATTTGCTATTGTGTTGTGTGTACTCAATCATCACTTATGATATGATTATTTACTTAAATAATAAGAGATAAATTAACTTTCACAAAACATAGAAATGTAATGTAATGTAAATTTATTTAAGAGCATTGTGTATAAAGTCACATGTGTAACATCATAAAAAGTTACATGTAAGTGTCAGACATTGATATAGTTAAATGAAAATTCTCAAAGTATCATACGGTTTCAGATGAAACTCACCGCCCCTTTGTGACTTTGATTAATTAAAATGGAGCCATGCCCAATTAATTCCCCAGATAAATAAAATTGGGGTGTAATCGTCTTTTGAAGTACCATTGGAGGGGTACGTGCGTCTTTTCATGTGTAATTTCCTAAATGCAAGTTGCAAACAGTAATTGAACAGATAACCAAAAATACTGAATAAATGACCACGCTTTATCAATATATTTACTACAAAAATGCCACCAGATTAACCAAAATTCATTTATCTGACAGATAAACTTGTATTTTCCGATTAAAATGGTATGATAGATCTCAATCTAGCTTTCTCAATCGATTTACCAAACCCCTCCCAAAAGTAGAAAAGAAAAATCTTGAACAATTAATTGGTGCTAACAATAGAAGTACATACTCTCATTCTATCACCTTCTCAAATAATTAATCTAGCATATTGCATATAGTATAGTCTATAATTTCATAGAGATGGGTACATGTTACGTTCCCTACAATGAAAGCACGTTCACATGCAATGCTACGGCGTTAGCCAGATAAGACCAACTAATTACAATTAATTTCATACTCTTTTGAAATAAATCATTATTCATACTACTACTACTATTACTTTTCTAGTTACCCATTTATTTCTTAACTGTTGCTTTCTTCACCAGCTGTATGTTCGTTTCTGTTATTCCCTCTTTTATTATTTACAATCATTTTATCAACTTTGGGTTAATATTATTGTCTCATCTTATTATTCATTTCCTAGACAACATAACGTTGTGTGCCATTAACTCTGTCGTCCGTCGTATAATAGTAGTTTTATTATTAGTTTAAGTTACGGTTTGACAATATTGATCTGTGTTTGTTTAATTTTTATGTGGACGTCATATTACTATTTTATGATTAAATTGACGTAATACAAGTAAAAAAAATATTTGTTACTTTATATGAGACAATTGTTTAGTAAGATAGATCGAATTGAATTGAAGTACTTATACATTAGAATAAATGGTACGGTGACTTTTATGTGATTGCGAGTGATCTATAATGAAAAATGAGGTTATATTATATTATTATATGTATTCAATATAACCGTGATATGCATGCTACATACTTATAATATATATATAAATATCAATCCTAATCTTATAAAACAAAATAAGTCAAGATATATAAATTATTTAATTCTATTTTTAATTATATATTGCCTCTCCTTGTTACCGATGGGATTGAGGACGATAATAGGGATACTAAACACAACACTCAAGTTTATACTCCTACTGTTTTTATAATCATAAATAATACAAGTAATAGATTAATACTCCCTATTTATTTTTCCTTACGACCTTACTACTTTTCGCTGTAATTAACATGTGTAAAAGACTTTCTTACAAATAAAATGGAACGAAGAGTGTGGATTAATAATAATCATATACGAGTATATATAGAGCTGAGTTTTGCATCAAAAAAATGTATAGAGCTGAGTTTAGTACTGTACGGTTTTTTTTTTTTTTTGGAAAGAAGTGTAGTGTGTATTCAAATAATGCAAAAACACTTGCGTGAACCTGGTCCACAATAATATTATTGTGGACCCGAGGTCTATACACACGCAACTGACATTATATTGAATATAGTGACCAATATTTTTAACATAGTAACCTTATTTTTAACATAGTAACCTTTATTAAAACTACTACAACGTTTAATAATATTGTGAACTTGAAATACGACGCTATTACCCTAATTTTAGCATAGTGGCCTTTATTATTCATATTGATTAGTATATAAAATATTTCATTACAAAAATAACCACTTAGGCCTATATATTACTAAAATGATTTTTATTTAAACATAGTGACCTTTTTTAAAATTATAGTGACCCTTTTTTTTGTTAATAAAACAACCATACTTTCTCTAATGTTAGTGGTCCACAATAAATTAGTGTGAACCAGGTCCATTTAAGAATTTAATGTGAGTTATTGCTATAATATGGATAAAGTATGATTAATTGATTATAATACAAAAGCTAAAATTTTGACTTTTTTGGACCGCAATTTTTTATATTTTTACCCATTAAATTTTGTGAAATAATAATACAGCTCACTCTCTGGGTGCCCTAGCGTCATATATGTATACTATATATTAAGGTCATGTTCACTTTCCCTTGAATAAATAATATTTAGTAAAAAAAAATCATTTCATCAAAAATAATTTTAATTCAATAAAAAATAACTTCAATTCACTAAAAATTAGTAAACTTAAAGAAGAAATATAATAAAAATAATCAGTAAAAATAATTGAAGTTCAGCAAAAAAATAATTTCAGTTCAATAAAATTAATTTCAATTTAGTAAAAATAATTTAAGTTCAGTAAAAATATGGGGAAATATATTAATAATATTTACATATAACATAAATACCCAGCCCGACACCTAGCTAGCTTAGGTATCCTCTATTAAATTTATGTACTTGGTAGGATTTATATACAGTAAAAAACTTTATGAAATTATATCTTATGAAACAGTATGCTTATAAGTATAAAGTATTGTAACAAAAATTAAATATTAAGATAGTTTTGGAGAAAATAATGGCTGAAGAACTTTCCTAAAGATAATGAACACTCTATTAGGAGTTGTTTTGTTTAAATATAAGAGGCATTGTATATTTGTATATATGATAAGGGAGGTGAGTTGACTGAATATTGTTGGAATAAAGGAAGAAAAAAACAAGTTTAAAGGAATAGTTTTTAATTTCTTGCTTGCCATGGCTGCCAGGGCAATTCCGCCCTGGAGGGCGGAAGAAGGTAGAAACTAATTTTCAAGAAAAACGAACATTTCTCTTGTGTCCGGGTAGACCGGGCAAGCTCGCCCGGTCGGGCGCAAGAAGCATTTTTGCTTGGCGATCTCGCCCGGTTGGGCGCCTGGTCCGGGCACGTGGGATACCAATTTCTTGAGCGTCTTTTAGCCTTCTTCTAGGATTCCTTTCTTGCACTCTTTTGATTCCTTATAACCCCCACACTTAAGAAGATGATTATGGTGATTAAATCATCATCTTTATTCTGATTTACTCACCCTTTATTGGTGCTTGAGATTCTTCATATTCCTCCATCCATCTTTATATATTGAAGAATCATTTTTCTGAAAAGAGACACTTGATAATAATAATCAAACACAATAGCTTAAACATATTTTCTATATTGGGCATAAGTTACTTGGCTCCAACCTTCCACCCAAAAGTGACTTTCGATTGATACCCAATTATTATTTTCATGGCTACTAATTGGGTATCAATCGAAAGATTAAATGTGCAAAGAAAAATAATTTTTGAAGAAAATTTATGTTCACGTTTTTCTGGAAGCAGTCCCAAAGATGGTCCCCGATCGAAGGTCTTTTGTTGTCGGATTTGGATGAAATTTTGTGAGCTCATTTGGGACATATGAGGCTTCATTTTCAATGGTTGGATCGTTGATAGCTGCTCACGTTTGGGAGTTACGGCTTCAAAGTTGAGCTGCATTTTTTTTTTTTTTTTGAGAGGATTTGTGGGCATACTACGGAGAATGCTCATCTTTGACACTTAAATTAATTCAAGGGAGGTTCTTTCTAAACTAATCTTAATTTGATTATCCTTAGCATGTGATTTTAATTCTAATAATCATCTTGGAAAACATGAGTGATTTTTGGCATTATAATGTTGGATGATTATTTTGTCCATATTATATTATTTGTTATATGATTATTAGTTTATAGGCTAATGTATATAATTCATGTTATAAATGTGATATTACATGGTATGATTATTTTCTATGTTCTATACTTGTGGTTTGAACTTAGCACTTAGAAATATGTTAATTGGTTTTAATTACCAATTTGTTGATTTTTGAACATATGTGTTGTTTTGTTCATTTTGGGTTATTGCTTTACATTAATTTCTATTATCAATGTGTTGTTGAGTTCCTAATATTTACATGCCTATGTTGATAGATTATTCATGGTTATTTAAGACTTGTTAAATTGTAGATTTTATAAGTTTTACCATGATTTTATTTACAATGAGTATGATGTGGAGTATGATGTAATGTCAAAGTTTATTACTTTTGGTACATATGTGTTGATATATGTATAGATATTTGTCTAGCAGACTTTGCTAATGCTCATAATAATGCTCTATTTGCATAATTCTTCTCAATAACTTGTATTGATTCTATCAGTTTTTAAATATGAGAAGTTTTTGAATGAGAATTATGTGATTATCTTGTGAAGAGTCATATGTGTATTTTATCCATGGAGAATATCCTTAGTGGTTGTTGTTTTTGTGACTCTTAGTTGTGACATAGTTCTTGTCGGAAATGCATGACTACTTTTAGTATTTTTAATATTCTTGAAATATTTTTGGTGACTATTTTTGATTTTTTAGTGTGTTAACTAAGTTGTGTTAACCTTGTGATGAATTTTTGGGAGTATGATAATGCTTGAATTATTATTCAATTCAATGGTTAGATTATTTTACTCCTTTATTTGTGTCACCTTAAGAGCGAGTTTTCAAGAGTTACTAATTCTTGTTGCACGTTTTGCTCATTTTTGTTCTTACTTGGTTCAATTTGGTATTTTATTGACATTTGTTTAAGGAATCTTTATCGATTTCATTATGTGTGGGAAGTGATTCTTAAGAATTTTTTTTCTTTTGATGCTATGTTTAGTAAATCTCCACGTGATGCCAATATGATTCAAGTAAAGAACATGGATCCAAATGTGCTTCAAATATCTCAAATCACTTAGTGGATGCACAATCAATACAAGTGGTGGTCGTTGGGTTGTTCATCATTGGTCGCTAAGGTAAATTATTAGAGGCACCATGAAGGTATGTTCACATATTCTTTCCTCCATAATCAACTATGTTTTGATTTTAGACTTAACTTTGGCATGTGGGGGTTATGATTCTACGAGTGTATAGAATTTTGTAGTAGGAATTTAGTCCTTGTATGCCCCATGTGAAAGGATTAGAGTTTACCATGTCTAATTTCGATACTTAAGTTGAAGACTTCTATCGTCCAATGTGGGGGAAAAGTATATGAGAATAATGTTGGACTCAAAGTCTTGGTTTAATTGATATTTTGGATTTTCTTTTTAAGCAATTGATAGTATGCTCCATGACTTTGTTTGTGAATGTTGGATTGTCTCCATGTATCATAATATTTGGCAATCTCCATGCATCACAATTGAATTATCTCCTTCACTTTTAATAATGTGTTTTTAGCATTTTTATGCATTATGTCGTGTTTGGGTGATTGACTATGCATATGAAATTCTCAGGTCTCTTGATTGCTATATTCCCATATATGTATTTATTTTGTTTATTGAGTAAACAAGTTGACTATAAGAGGAATAAGAGGCATCATTTTCAGCTTCTCTTCTATTTGATGCAAAGCATGAAAGTGACTAGTCATGCTAAAGACTATTATTTATTTGTCTTGATTTGGTTTCTCTATGCAATGTGTGAAGAGTGTTTCCTTAACTTAATGAATTGATGACGTGAGTGATTGTTTATTTTGGAAGAAACTATTGAGGATAAGTAGATATTTTCTAACTTGCCTAGAGTTCTCCTATCTTTTTATGGAGTGTGTTTCCTAATATTTCTTCTAAAGTCTTTTCAATGTCAATTCACTAATTAAGTTTTGTTTGGAATGATCAAGGCTAATTTGTGAGTAAAGGTGACTTTGTCTTTCTTGTCTTAATGGAACAATGTAGGTCTTACTTGGATGACTTAATTTTTTCGGATCTTTAGTCTTTGATGATAAGTTTCGTTCTAGTGGTTGAAGTTTGTTAAGCCTTCTAAGTGATGACTTAAGTGGGTTGGTTGGTGAGTTCCATGTTGAAGATAAGAAATGCGAATTGGAAGTTCAAGTGTGAGTTATAAGTTCAAGTATGAGTTGACTTGAGATTATTACCTATGGAGTGGTACAAGAGTGTGGTTAGTACGTTGTGAGAATCTAATACTTGTGATTAAGTTTGTTTCTCACTACTTGCTTCAAGGTAATATATATTTTTTGTGTTATTTCTACAATGTGAGTAATGTGGTGGTGTTGAGAATCACATGCGTAGTTGTAGCAAATAACTTTCTTGAACTTCTTCTTTTTCCAATTTGTTGAGCAATCTTTCACGAATTTGAATATGACATGTGTTTTATTATTTTGAGAATAATAATTATTATTATTATGTTTTTGGTTTTTCCAAAGTGTCATATATGTTTCGTGATTGGAAAGTTTTTACGATGATATGTTATTTGTTGTTCATGTCATCATTTGAGTAGAATATGTTTTGTATTAGCATGAATTATTATGTGTACTTTAAAGAGGTCTTAAAGTATGTTTTGAGTGGAGTATGCTAATACATACATTTAGCAATGTGATAGTGATATGCATTGCATTTATTTTAACATAGCATATATTTGTGAAATAGTTAAAGGGCAATATTTTACAAATTTAATAGTGAATGACTAACGTTGTTGTTTAAACTTGCTTCATCCTTTACTAAGTATCTTTTTAGGTACGAAGGTTATGAAATACACTAACCTCCGGGAAAAGTTGTTCAAAAACCTTTCGGAAGGCAAGTGTTGGTGATTGATGGTTGATGAAGAAAGTTCACTAATGCGGCTATGTTATTTTCAAGAATTGGACTTGATTAAGGTTTTGAAATTTCAGGTCTTGGATTCGTTGTCTTATTACTTATTCATCTAATGGTGAAAATTAAGTGATATATTTTCTAACCACTCGTGCAAATTAAGTTGATGTTGGTAATATGCTAGTTTTCCTTATTGGAAAAATAGTCTAGTAAAATAATTTTGCACATTGGTAAGAAAATTTGGGACATGTAACACAATCCTTGATAATTTGTGGAAATGTCGAGGGGGATAGGCATTAAGCCCATGTGGAAAAGCATCACTTTCCTATCCATATGGCATGCGTTGTAATGCTTGATTGAGGTTGAACTCTTTTGAGTTCTTAATGGAATAACAAACCCTTTTTGGTTGGTGCTATTTGAGACGCACTGTATTAATCCACCGTTTGAAGTTGAGTCCTTTGACTCTTAATGAATCCAATTGTTTGAGTGGACGCACTAAAACTTTGGATCACCGTTGTTTATGATTATTGTGAGGTTGAGCGTCAAGCTCTTAATGAATACGTGGTCTTGTGGGAGTTAATGGCTACAATGTAGCATTTGTTGAGTTCTTATGAACATAATTTAACCCCATTGACTAAGTACTTTTGAGAAGTGCTCATGATTCACCTATGTGGTTGTGAAGACTAGCCATCTTCTATGGAAAACTTGGGCGGATTTTCCTAGAGCTTCCACTAGACCTAAGGTGAATATGCTTGGCTATAAAAGAGCATATCTCTTCGCGGAGTTCAAGTAAATTTTTGGAGTGATGTATGTGTTGTGACGGTCTTGCACTAAATCTTGGAGTTTCAAGGTTCGTCCACTCCATGATCAAGAGTCTTAAGGGTTTCAAGGTTTGTCCACCATTAGAATTGTAGTTCATTGCCTCATTTCACACTACTAGAAAACAGCCCATTTCTGACGGAAAAATTCTGTCAGAAACACCCTGAATTCCGTCGGAAAAGGGGTTTCTGACGGAATTCCGTCGGAAGTGGTTGTCGGAAACACCGTGGTAGGAAAAACCACCTCTTCCGACCGAAATTCCGTCGGAAACACTCTTCCGACGGAATTTCCGACGGAATTTTCCTTCGTAAAGCAACTTCCGGCACCGGCAAATTCCGTCGAAAATTTCCGACAGAATTTACATTTCGGTCGGAATTTTCCGACGGGAATTCCGTCAAAAAATATTTTCGGGAAATTAAAAATATACGTCGTGCCACCACCGGCACGGCGTATCGCCACCTCCAACCACCCAAAAATCCCCTGTCAACACCAACCAAACCAACTTCAAAACCATATCACCACCACCAACCACATCAAATCACCACCACCGCCACCATACAACCACCAAACCTTACCCGGAAACCACTAAACCTAACCCAGAAACCACCAAACCTAACCCAGACCCAAACCGGCACCCACCACCACCTCCTAGACGACGACCCACCCAGATCTGAACCCACCGAAACACCCTAACCCAAATCTGCACCCACTAAACTGAAAACAACTCCGAAAACCAAAAATTAAAAAAAAAACTCAGAAACAAAATCAAAAATTTAAAACATACCTTAAATTGAAAATTATGCTTCGAATTTCACCATGGAAACGATTTAACAAGGCCAAATTTGCCCATAAAAAGTCTAGATCTAGGCTTTTAATGGTCGAATTTGGCCTTAAAAAACCTTTAAAATATGAAGAAAAAAAATTCAAAGGAGAGACTGTGTGTGGTAAAATCGTCGGCATGGAAGCTCCGGTGGGTGGTATTCTTGATGTTTGTGGCGGTTGTTGGTGTGAGATAGAAAGAGGGAAAAAAGGAGGAAAGGGGAACGAAGAGAGAAGAAAACAGAAGAGAGAAGAGGAGGAAGAAGGAGGAAAGGTGAGAATGAGGGGAAAGAATAAGGGGCGGAGAAGAAGAGAGGATGAGGGAGAAGGAGAACAGGAAGAATAAGGGGAGGAGAGAGAAAGAGAGGAAAGAGAAATGAAGGGTAAGGGCGGCTGCTAGCTGTTTAATTAGGGTTGAGAAATTTTTTTTAATTTTTAAAATTTAAATTCTGTCGTAAACACTTGCAATTCCGTCGGAAATTTTTCGACGGGCTTAATTCCATCAGAAATCACTTAATTTCCGACGGATTAATCTGTAGGAAATTTCCTACGGAATAAAATCTGTCGGAAATTAAATATTTTCCAACGGAATTTAAGTCCGTCGGAAATTTCCGACGGATTTTCGACGGAAATTCCAAATTCGTCAGAAATTTCCTACGGAAATTAAATCCGTCGAAAATTTTGTATTTTCCAACGGATTTTCATGTCCGTCGTAATTCGACCTTTTTCTTGTAGTGTCACTAAGAACTAGATTTCAAATTACTTATGTAATATCTAAGTGTTAAGTACTACATCTCCTCTTATGCCCATATGTTGATTCTCAATTCTGTTGTTGGCTTTTCTTTTCTCCCTTTAGTAGGGGATTGTTGGAATAAAGGAAGAAAAAAACAAGTTTAAAGGAATAGTTTTTTATTTCTTGCTTGCCCTGGCTGCCAGGGCAATTCCGCCCTGGAGCGCGGAAGAAGGTAGAAACTAATTTTCAAGAAAAACGAACATTTCTCTTGTGCCCGGGCAGATCGGGCAAGCTCGCCCGGTCGGGCGCGAGAAGCATTTTTGCTTGGAGATCTCGCCCGGTTGGGCGCCCGGTCCGGCACGTGGGATACCGATTTCTTGAGCGTCTTTTAGCCTTCTTCTAGGATTCCTTTCTTGCACTCTTTTGATTCCTTATAACCCCCACACTTAAGAAGATGATTATGGTGATTAAATCATCATCTTTATTCTGATTTTTCACCCTTTATTGATGCTTGAGATTCTTCATGTTCCTCCATCCATCTTTATATATTAAAGAATCATTTTTCTGAGAAGAGACACTTGATAATAATAATCAAACACAATAGCTTAAACATATTTTCTATATTGGGCATAAGTTACTTGGCTCCAACCTTCCACCCAAAAGTGCCTTTGTGTGGAAGTGGTGTGTTAGCCTTAGGGAACGTGCCGGCGAATACAATTGTGCACCTCGGTTGCGCCGGAATTTCGTTTTCAAGTCAGTGATTTGCATCACGACACACCGTACTCTTTCATTGTCATAAGATCATCTTTTCGATCTTATTTCTTTAATTTCATTATAGCCTTGGAAATTCTTCTTATATTACAACAAATATATCCTCTTCTATTGTACTCGTAAATGTTTGTCTAAATTGATGCTTTATTAAAAAAAAAAAATAATAATAAACAAAATAAAGAAACAAAAACAAAAATTATTGGACATAAAATAAATCCATTTAATTTGTTTGTCCAATTATTATTCTTACTCCGTATTATTTATTTATTTTACATTTTTTTTTTTTTTTTTTTTTTGTGAAATGAAGAATAATAAATCAATAGCTTACAAAAACAAATTCCCTCCATCCCTTGGTCCCATTTAAGTTTGATGCTTTAATTTCACCCACTATATAGTATATACCCATTTAATTTTATCAATAAACCATTGGAGAAATTGTATACTACTGTACGTATTGATAATGTTACAAAAGCATGTCTTAACTTTTTTGATCTCCAAATAATTAATAATTTTCATTTTCGATGATTCAAATTTTCCCATCAAAGTTGTAGTTTTTACTGATAAGGTAGAATGTGATATAATATGGAGTACAATCATTTTTATTTACAATGTATTTCATTTTCTAGACGTATTATTCTACTTTTTTTTATAGGTAAAATGAAGAGCTTTTTCAGGACTCAAACTCAACCCACGTTAGTGGGTTAAATAATCTTGAAGCATGGGTGAATGATAAAGGAAATTTCTCTCAAAGTTGGACCAAAAAGGGTAAAACTAAATAAGGATTTGAATATCGAATCAAAGGAATCTAATTAAAACTAACATGTCTTTTTTTTAAAAAAAAAAAAAAAAAAAAAAAAAAAAAAAAAAAAAAAAGGAGTATATAGTTTTATAAATATATAGTTTTCATTCTCTATAAATAATAATGTCAAAATTAAATGCAATAAATAAACCGGAGTATGAAGTACTCTGTAAAAGACAGAAAAATCACTCGTATAAAAGAACAGAGATAATGCGAGTTTATTTGGAAGGTGTGAAAATTAAAAAACGGAGGGCCCGAAAAGCCAACGGGGTCACGTTGTGGACCAAAGAATGTAAATGTAAACCCAAAAACCCAAGTTGAGAGCAGTAATTGGAATGAATTGAGTTGCCCTAGTAGTTGGACATGACTTTAAAATGGAGGGGTCCCTTTTTGCTCAAGGTAAATGACCCTTTAACAGTATTCATAAGAGAAAATAGCGAAAGTGATTGACTATTGAATGCTGATGCCCACTTTAGGTATCTTTTTCGTTAATATTTAACCTTCTCACTCAATTAATTTTCTTTGTGAATTGTGAATGAATGAAATGAAATGTCCACTTTGATGTGAGGTACATAACAACATTACTGGATAAGCCTTTTTAGTCGTTTTTCAAATCAATTTGACCCTCTTGTGTTCACTTTTTTTTTCTTTCTCCCCCGACCTTTTTTGTTTTTAACTTTTTCTATTTAACATTACGAGATGAGAATAGCAGCCATAACAAAGTCCCAAGAGTCAAATATGTCACTCATTTTATACTCTATTCATTTCTGAATAATTGACACATTTTGACTTTTTTTTAATGTTTATTTTTAAATTATCACTTTAAGCATACCTTTTTTGTAATATATAATCATTACATATTTTACTTGAATATAATCTTTATCATACGAATAAAAAATAAGTTAAAACATGAGCCATAAGGATGCACAGCTCTAGAGTGGCTCAAATCACTCCCTACTTTGTCCAACTTCAACCAATTTTGTGGAGGCAAAATGTTTTACTTCCATGTTTTAGGTAACATAAGCCATAAGAACAACCCATCATTGACATGAGGGTATCAGCTTGCAGGATTGCCCACAAGCGCTACAAGCTCAAGGGATCTTCGTCCACGAGTATGCAACAAAGCATTCAGGAAGGGCAATGCCTAGAGACTTCAGGTCACATATACTCGCTCTATCTTTGTTTTGCATGTTGGGAATTTCATCCAAATACCACATAGAAGAAATAGCAAGGTAAGGAGCTATTTATACACTAGTACAAGGCTATTTGGAAAGGAGCCCAAAAACAAAACCGTGTAGGCTTGGCCTAAAGCGGTGAAGAATACTCCACCTTCCAAGTTGCATCCATTCTCGCAAATCTACTTATTACAACAGTACAACACAAATTAGACTTGCCCAAATAAAAATGAATTTTCCGAAACAATGTTTCTTAAGAACAAAATTTGTGAATCTGAGCAATTTTCTCTACAGAAACACAGTGTAATAGAAATGGCATAAGTAGGGAACTTTTGGATTTCTGCTAGTAATAAGAGGCTTATCTACTTTGAATTCTTCTCTTGTTTGATATTACATATAAACTGATCAAGGGGGCCAATACAATCATTGCCTGTCACAACATCTCGTTGATTCCGATTCTCCATTTTCGTGAGGTTCATATTGTTATCGTTTGAATACAAATAAAAGCAAGGAACAAGCATCATATTCTGTCTAAGCCTAAGGTTATGTTTGGTTCAACTTATTTAGCGTGAATTTATATTAAATTGAGCTTATTTTCACCACGACAGAACTTATGCTTCCCACAACTTTGTTTGAGTTCATAAAACAGATCCTAAGCTAGCAGAACTCAGTGCCTATTTAAGTTATATTCTGAGTAAAATCTTTAGCAGCTATTAAAAAATTAAGTAAAAGCAGCAGAACGAAAGTGAACAAATTAAAATGACAGTTGCTCTTATGTAAAAAAAAAACAAAAGTGAAAGCTAGAATTTCATTTTTAGAAGCTAGGCTAACTTTAAAGGCTAGCTTGAAAACAACATATGTAAAGCAAAGATCTAGTCTAAGATATCATTAGGCTAGGACGTTGAAACTTACTTGCTCGTATCGCATCAAAGCAAATTAATACTGTACTGATACACACCACACAAGTACTAAGCATCAGCAAGCTGCAGACTTACCAAATTTGGTCGGTAGGAGAGGGTTTACAAAGATCCTACATTAGATACGAACGAGTTTCAAGTTCAAGAAAAGAGCAGATAAAAAAGTTGAAATCATGTAGGCATACTGAAATGAAACATTTCATATTGTTCATCGAGGATGATTATTTAAAAATTGAACACATGAAGCACATACTGAATGTGGCCTAATGCATACTGTCCCTCTGATGGAGAATAAGACAGGAGAAGGATTGGATACATTTGTTTATACCCCTCTCCTCCTCCCTTAGCTTATTTCTTTCTAGCTAACATTGCACTAGACCGCTAGGCCGGAACAATTACTTAGCAGGCAGTAATATTCTCTTACTAAGGGCATACTTGGATCAAGGATGAAGCAAAGAGGTGATAATAAGAGACGAATATAAAAAGTGGTAAGGTGGTGGTGATTGAGGAGGGATATATGGAGATATCACTACCCTTTGAACGGATGTTAGTTCAGCACCACCCACCTAGTGTAAATTACTATCCCCAAATCGATGGTAAATTGCTAGGAATTTCTACATCCAAATTCATTCAACAACTACCACTTCTATCCATCTTCTTTCTCGTTATTTTCTCTTTACTGCCAACCCAAGGATTCCTTCAAGTCTTCAAGAGACAACAAAGTAATGAACATGATCACAAAAACTAACATAAAACTAACCAATCATTGTTCTCGACTTCTCCTTTTCATCCTATTTTGTCGCTCCACTCATAATCCAATGGATGTCTTTCAAAATCCCGAAACTAGCTCAATACCTCTGACTCTGTCAAATGATTGGAGTCCAGATCATGTTTTGGTGTGGAACTGAATACAACTTCTGAGAAAATCAGATCAGTAACATCTGCCCTATTTCCATTTTCCAGATTCACTAATTTTTGCTGCTTATTAGTTATGTTTTGTAATTCTTCATAACAATTCCTGACTAAATCCTACAAAATTAAATGGTATCATGACCATGTACTTTTTATATACCTAGTTGATGCCCATAAGCAGTTCATTAAAATATAGCACAAGTTAAACCTAGCAAAAAGACTCAAGCTCAGATGACTACTCGTAAATGATCCAGCTTGGTGACCAGATACAAACTTCATTCAATCACATCAAAGTGGTAAGGACATAACCAGAACAAGTAAATCAACTCTGAATAAAAAATCACATCACTTCAATTATTAGATGATGAACACAGTCCAATGATAAAGAGAAACACTGAATCATGCCTTCTAGATGGACATACAAACACATGAACTATATGAAGCCAATCTATTGCCTACAACTTTAAAATCTTTTTACTTAAAACATCAATAAGTATTTAACTGTAACACAGGATGTTTAAGCATCCTATCACAAGCCAAAATGACCAAAAATGATTCCCCAGTATAACATATTACCCTGTCAGTAAATTTGAACATTGTAAAAATGACCATTGCCATCAATGCAACTACTGTTAAGTACTATGATGCATCAAACTTGTACAAAAACCAGTCAACTACATTATACCAGACATATGTCCTAATTAACCTTTCAGACATGACTAGTGAAAGTAACAGGAGTTACAGGACCCTAAGAAGCAGGAATATGAAGCAAACAAAAAAAAAAAAAAAAAAACAAAAAAAAGATGAAACAGCAGTTAAATTGGGCATACCTTGTCATAGATAGATATTAGATAGCCACATTGATGTGGTACCTTTTAGCTCACACTTCTACAGCATCTGTCCAAAAAGCAGAAATGGCAAGGAAATTGTACAAAGAAAACATGACATTTACACACTCGTGTGTTTATAAATGAAACTCAACAAGCAAATTGCAAGAATTGTTTGGTCAAAACATACCGAGGAAACTCAAATACTACTAAGGGGGCATTTGGTATAGTAGTTTTAGATGTAGGAAACGGATTCAATTAAGTGTTTCCATTTCTAGTTGTTTGGTATGAATTAAAAGTAACAAATACCATTTACGAAAGATAACAAAATCCCCCAATTTGTTACCCTTGACAAACTAGTGGAAACAAAATACGTTTTCTTACTTAATCACAATCTCCTCAAATTGTTTCCATTCCACTAGGATACCAAACATATAGTAAAGGTAACTTTTATTATTACTCTTTCCCTTACTTATTTGAATCCTTCCGTTTCATTTACAATGTTTATACCAAACACCCCCTAAATAAGGAAAAGGTCACAATCTGTTGCCATTGGGCAAGAATAGAAACAGGAGTTGTAAAAACAACCATTAAGCAAATGCAGAATAGACAAAAAGTGAAAGGGGAATAACAAGACAGTATACTAACTCAAATGGTTTCCCAGGATGCTCAGCTCCCCCTACACCCCCCCTTGGAAAGAGAGGGGTGGGGGTGGGGTGTTCTTCTGAACTAAGTTACTGCTCAAAATCAACAACATGCATGCATTAATCTGAGTAAATATCAATTCACCGATGGTAAATGATATAGGCCACTTGCTGATGACAAAGAACACATGTTACCATCCCCAAAATTGCACGGGAGATGTATATCTTCAAAGTCATCATCATGAAGAGATAGGTATGATAAACCAAGACATCAGTGTGAGAGAAAGGATATATTCATGTTAGCACAATATACACATGTTAGAACACCTCTCACCCAAAAATTAAAAGAAAGATGCAATGGCAAATGGAAAACATTATGTAGCAAGCTAGTACCATTAAGTACACAGATACTTGATAAAGGCACTGCAATTATCCTCTAGTCAGGTTAAGCTCTTAGCAATAACAGAATGTCTGCAGTCCAAGATGCCTGACCAAAAGAGATGTGCTACACCATATTTCTAGTCAATAGAAAATTTCTCAACAAAAAAATTAGTTCTTAGAACTGGTGCTCATTTCCATGCGCTTCAATTCTAATGCTATACGATCATTTTCAAGCTTCATCCTATCATTCTCCATCTTGAGTTTTTCCAGCTCTCGATCTTTTCTCTTACAGAACCGCTGCCACTTGAGCCGCTGTTTCTCCAACTGCAGTGCTTCTGACTCAATATGTATCTTCTGCTCTTCCAATTGAAGTGCTTGTGATTTCAACCATTGATTCTGCAATAAAGCTGCTTTCTGACTTTCAGGTAAAGGTGCATGCATATCAACACACGGATTTTGTGGTTGCAATTGGAAACCCTTGCTGAAGTCCTGAGTAGATTGAGGCCTAAAATTGAAATTCTCTAGACTTAGGCCTTGTTTCATTCGTTTTGAAGGGTCTCCAGAGAGAGCATATGCCGCCTTGTTATAATTTTCTCCATAATCTTCATGATCATCACTATCTGCACCATCATCATCCTCGACAGCATCATCATGTGGATGCCTTTTTAAATCAACGTCATTATCATCTCTACTTCTCAATGCCAACTGCAAAGACTGCTGAAGTGCTGGATCAGGGGGTAGATGCAGTCGATTATTGTTATGATATGAACACAACTCTTCATAAAACAAGTGCTTCGAGCTCAGAATTTTCCTAACCTCCTCTTTTGATTTCTCAGAAATGTGATCCATCATGTCTAAAATAGCTGGTTTCTCAACAACCTGACAAGAAGTGCCCTTACCAAGAATTTCATTGAGTTTTTTATATCTCTTATTCAGGTCATTGAATTTATCCTCACACTGCTGGGGTGATACAAAAAAACCCCTCTCAGCCATCACTTTTGAAATCGATTTCCACTTACCCTTCTTATGCAAAGTCAAATATTTCCTTCTTCCTTGAGAACCCTCAAAGAATGCATCTTCACTTAGGTAAGAAATAGCAGTAATCAAAAGCTTAACCATCGAATTGTTCCATTTTACGCGATGCCATTGAGGCACATTCTTTCCCTTACTAAGATCACTTTGTCCATCCATTCCCTCCCCATTAGAACTATGATCCTCTTCGTCCGTTTGTGAATTTTTCACCCTTTCCCCTTTATTATAATCAGCAATAGAATTTGGTTGATCACAACTATGACATTGTCCCATTTTCAAAGGCAAAATTTCGTGCAACAACGACGGGTGGTTCATCAAGCCTTGACCAGGCTGCAAGGTTCTAGGGTTCTGATGGTGGTTAACCCTCATTGATCCTTGCAATTCAGAACCCCCATAAACAGAACCACCACCACCAGGCATCATATTTGCTAATGACAAATTATTATCCATCAATTTCACCAAACATTAACCTTTGTTCAACACTTTCAACCTATCTTTTCAAAGGCTAAAACCCATTTATCAAAACCAATGTTGCAAACATAAAACACACCCAAAAATTCAAGATCCTAACTTTAACCCCTAAAACCCTTATTCTAGCTAAAAACCCAAATAGATAATTATAAAATTCACAGAAATTCCATATATAAGAAACCCAAATCACTAATAATCACAACAAAACAGACAGAATCTCAAACACCCACCAAATAAAATTATAGAAAAAGCAAAATAAAGGGCATAAATTTGATAAAATTAAATAAATTAATTAAGATTAGAGAAACTTATTTGTGCTCCTCCTTGTTTCTGTCAGTACCCTCTTGTAGAATAAGCAATAAGAATTTGGTAGAAAGGCGGAGATCTAAATGTTGCAATTATATGTGACGAAAAAAAAAGGGAAGAAAATAAATTTATTAATTTGAGTAAAAATTATTTTAGAGAAATGGGGAATATATTTGAGAGAGCCAATGGCAGAATATGCAGTTACAAGGTATGGGAGTGTGTGTGGGGAAAGCCGCTAAAAGGCAATTTGGTCATTTTCAAATGTCATAAAAAGGTTTAATTATAAAGATTTGACTAAATAATTTTGATTACTTTATGGTTTAATTGCATATATAATACTAATTTTATGCTTAATACTTTGGTTCATTGGTTGTGGAATTGTACAAAATAGAGAATATGATCATGTCTAGACAAATTTGACGTGTAATTTTTGCTAATTGATTATGGGTATTTGTATAATATAATGTGATGTGACTATGAGAATCAATTTAACCCACGAATCATGGAGATGGTTGCATTTTTTTACTAGGTTCTATGTATTCTACTTTTTGTGGGATTTTTAATTTCATAATTTTTTTTTTTGGTGTTTAGAGAGCCACAAGGGCGGGGTGAGAATTGGTTCCAAGATCTCTTAACTTGATTTAAATACTCATAATTTTTAATTTCATAATGCTAATATAAGTAGTTAAGTCTAACTACATTGTTAAAACCATTTATGAGATAACCCAACCTAACAAAACTTCTTTGGGACTTATTTTTTAAGTTTTAGTTCGATTAGGGGTATATACTGTTGTCACCTTATTTTCACTGATTTTAGTTTTAATAAGTTTAATTTAAGAATGTTTCAAAAAAAAAAAAGGTTCAATTTAAGAAAAACAAGTTCGGATAACAATTGCACATGTTCAAATTACAATTAAAATAAGTTTTAATGAGGTCTAATAAATTTAAATAAATAAAAATCAGGTGAATAGAACACATTCTTAACTTGATTTAAATACTCACAATGTGTATTTCAGATTTTAAAAAGTACAGTATGTAACTAAAAGTAGACAACTATTTTTCAAAAGTACATAAGAAAGTAAGGGTGTTTATTTTATGACCTTGAATGTATCGAATGGATTTAATTTGACATTTAATAATTTTCAACGGACCAACATAATAAATCATAACAGATTCTCTATTTAGTTTATACTTTTCCATCTTTGTAGCAAATCACAAGGCGTAAAATCAGGCACAAAGATGAATAATGTGGAAGAGAGAAAATGTGATATAACACGTGTTAAGTTGTAATTAATACATAACCAACGGCGGATATTCCTATGAACTAGTTGAGGCTTGAATTGGTTCCTTTGACCAAAATCTTTGTCTTAAGCCTTGTTTAGTACGGAGTAGTTAGCGAATAGTTGATTGCTAAGAGTTGATTTCATTATCTATTTTGTCTGGTCGATTGTATTAGATATCTTGACTAGCTTATTGTATCTAGGTGATTCAAGCATACATGTACTAGTGTACTACGCAAGTTTTATTTCGATTTATATTCTCTGCTGGTAACTTTGGGCCTTTGGGCACCGTGTGAAGGATTTAGATAAGATTTTGGGCCATTGAGGTAGGTAGGGCCCATTAAACCTTATTCAGAATTTTTAGGCTTATGGTTAAGCTTAGGTTTATAATGAAAATTTTTACCTACATCCCCCTTTAGAGCAATGCCAATGGTGAGCATTTTATTTGCTCATGGGCAAATTTGATGGGAAAATAAAATGCTCACCATTGTAGAAGGTGAGAAAATTTGATCAAGCCAAAAAAAGCCCATGGGCAAAATGAAATTTGCCCAAAGAGTGAGCATTTTCGTGTAGCTGCAGTGAAGGAAGTGGGCCCCACAGCAGGTCAGACGCAATTAAAAAAATTTGGCTGGGCCCTTATCAAAACGACGCGTTTTGATGGAGTGGTCTGAAGGGCCGCTTCCAAAACGCGTCGTTTTGACGCTTAAAAAAAAAAAAAAAAAAATTCGCTGGCAGAGGCGCGTCAGACTTGCTGGCGAATCAGAGCTCGCCACGTGTCTTGCGCAGGGGATTGACCAATGAGAAAATACTAGCCGTTTACAACGGTAATATTATTTGTAACTGATTTTCCGAAAAATATATTTATTAAAAATAAATAAAATTACCAACGGTCATAAAATTAAATTCTCTATAAATAGACATGCATTTTGATATGTTTTGATATAATTTCGTAATCACCTAAAATCCTCCACTTTTTTATTTTCTTAAGCATTTTAAATTTGTAGAAGAATATATTTGTTGCAAAACATCCATATTGAGGTAAAATTTGTTTTAAAAAATATTTAAATTTTTTTTTAAATATTGGTTATTTTTTTAAAAAAAATATATACATGTAGTTATGTATTAAAATTAGTATATATGTGATTTTTGGAAGAAAAAAAAAATATTGTATGGCATGTTATGTAATTGCTTTATGTAATTGAAGAAAGTTGTTGATAATTTCTCCTTACATTACTAAATTTGTAGTAAATATAGTGTTGCAATTATTGGTTAATTTTATTTTAAATATATACATGTAGTTATGTATTAAAATTAGTATATGTGTGTTTTTTTTTTTAAAAAAATATTGTAGGCCATGTACTGTAATTGCATTATGTAATTGAAGAAAGTTGTTGATGTTTTCTCCATACATTACTAAATTTGTAGTTAATAAAGTCTTGAAATTATTGGTTAATTTGTTTTTTTAATATTAAAATTTAGTTATGACTTTAAATTAGTATATATGTGAATTGGTTAATAAAGTTGTTGATATTTTTTTGGATTTGTTGTCATTTTAATTTGTTTTTTGAGTAAATCTTAGTAAAAATATTTATCTTTTGTTTTGTGATGCAGAATCTTTTAATGGATCCAAACAACCCAAATTTCCGTCAACAATTTTCTGGTTTTAGTGATGATTTACTAACTAATCCCGAGTTTCAATTGTTCTTGCAAAGAATGGGCAATACGTCTTTGCAACCACCTCCACAGTGTCAGACACCTACTCAGTTTCCCCTACGAAACCATGTTAATGAAGAATGTACACCTGAAATTGAACATAATAGCAACACACAATTCGATGACAGCGAAGAAGACAGCGTACCAGAGACGCCGCAATATCCTCCACCAGTTCCGGAACTGAAATCCAACCAGGTTGTTGCACGAGCGACTCGAATTTGGTCAGTTGCGGAAGATGAAACTCTGATTGGGTTGTACTTGGAGATCAGCGAGAATGCTATTAAAGGCACGAGCCAGAAAGCAACTTCCCTTTGGCGCGATGTACACGCAGCATATCAACTTGCTCATGCGGAGAAGCCGCATTTACTTCCACCAAGACCTATGAAGAGTCTGACGTCGCACTGGAGAAGGTTGGCAGCAGACACACTACAGTGGATATCTTGCTATGATGAAGCAGGTAGACTTCCGGAGGGAGGGAGTGGTTACAACGAAGCTGACCGTATAAAAAGTGCGTCGAAGCTTTTCCATCTCGCCCAAGGTCGTAATTTCGCTTTTCCTCACGCTGTTGAAATGCTTAATAGAGATCCAAAGTGGAGGCCAAAGCTGAGATGGTCCTTGTCAAAGGAGGAAAGAAAAGTTGTTCGTAATGTTGAGGAGCAAGGTAGTGCTGGAAGTGGGAAGAGGTCCAGAGATGATGGAGGGGATGAAACCCCTACGGATGGTTTTTCATCTGGAGGAATACAACGACCCGAAGGTGTGAAGAAAGCAAAGGCCAAGCGTAAAGGGAAAGAAGTAGCTTCGGACAGTGGTTCGTCTGAGCTTAGCGAACGAATGAAGGAATTGGCAACAATTCGCGAGAGGGAGGCCATTCTGAAGGAAGAGCGGATCAAAATTGAAAGGGAGAAGGAACAGAGGAAAAGGGAGGAACTTGACATTCATAAGATGAAAACCTGGTTTGATATGGTGCAAGCTATGAAGAATTCGCCTACGCCACTCACTCCTGAAGAAGAGTCGTACAAGAATTTCTTACTGGGTAAATTACAGGGCTTATAAGAATGTTTGGTTGTAGTAGGTGTACGCTTGTATTAGTTAAGTTTTTAATTATGCGCAATGTAGTCTTTTAAGTTTTTAATTATGCGCAATGTAGTCTTTTATGTTTAACATGTAGTCACATTTTTGTCATTGTGTAGTCACATGTTTCTGAATTAACTTTGTCAGTATGCTTTAACTTTAGGTCATTCATACCGACATGGTGTAGTCACTTTTGTTCTGAATTCACTTTGTCAAGATTTGTCATTGTCAACTAGCATAGTATACCTATTCCGTGGCTGAAAATTTGAATGCTTTAGTTGGTGTGGTCATTCAGATTTGTAACCACATATTCATTTGATTTATTTGCTATATATAGTAGGCATGGCACATATCCACAACCACACCAATTCAGAAAATTACAATATTAATACATGATGTATTCCAGACCATCATCAAGTTCAAGTTCAAGTTCATCTTCTTCCAATAATGAAGAATATGATCAACTCGTTGATGAACTCTTCACATACCAACCCACATCTTTCCTCATGCCCCAAACACAATCCCAACGTACTTCAAAATCACGTAGAGGGGGTACGAACAGAAGAGATTGGGAAATGGGACATGCCAGGCTGTTCAATGATTATTTTTCCGATAATCCTGTGTACAATACCACCCAATTTAGAAGAAGATTTTGTATGCAACGACCTTTGTTTTTACGTATAATGAACAAGGTCGTTGAAGGTGATGTTTACTTCCAGCAGCGTAGGGATGCAACTGGAAAGTTAGGCATATCACCTATGCAAAAATGTACAGCCGCGATACGAATGTTAGCCTATGGCGTGGCTGCAGACGCTGTTGATGAATACGTTCGAATCAGTCAGTCAACCGCTCGAGTTGCCCTACAACGTTTTTGTGCCGGGGTCATTGACCAGTTCGGAACCGAGTACATGCGAAACCCTACAACTGATGAATTGGCCCGGATACTGCATCAAAATGAACTGCGTGGTTTTCCAGGCATGATAGGCAGCATTGATTGCATGCATTGGGAATGGAAGAACTGTCCAACGGCTTGGAAAGCGCAGTACGCCGGTAGGAACAAGAAAGCAACGCTAATACTGGAAGCCGTTGCGGATCAGGATTTATGGATATGGCATTCCTTCTTTGGTATTCCCGGATCTTGTAATGATCTTAATGTGTTGTACCGTTCACCAGTGTTCGATGAGGTTCTGCATGGTCGAGCTCCTCCGGTAAATTTTACGGTTAACGGCCATGAATACAACATGGCTTATTATTTAGCCGACGGCATTTATCCGAAGTGGGCAACTTTTGTTCAGGGTATCACATTCCCTCAACTGGCCAAAGATAAAATGTTCGCTGACCACCAGGCTGCCGCTCGAAAGGACGTTGAAAGAGCTTTCGGTGTGTTGCAAGCTCGATTTGCAATAATACGAAAACCGTCGCTGGCGTACGATGAGGACATACTGCGGGACATAATGAAAGCATGTATCATTATGCACAACATGATTGTTGAAGATGAGCGCCACAACTACACTCGAGCCGAAGTTCTAAGAGCCTTCTACGAAGAAGATCAACAAGAATCAACACCAGCATCAACATCTACAACGCCACCGTTTGAATTCAACGTAGGCCGACCTACCAACTTTGATTTCAACGCATTTCTACAGCGAAAAGCTTCCCTCCGTGACAGAGAAATTCATCTATCTCTGAAACGTGATTTAGTCGAACATATTTGGCAACACTACGGGCCACGTAATTAGGGAGAAATTAGCACGACTTAAATAAATCCAAGTACTATGGCGTAGCTACTTTTACTTGTTGTGTTTATTTTATTTCCTAAGTTTAATTACGCATGACGTTGCAAATGTAATTGGTTTCTAGTATTGTACCGCTTTTAAAATAAATAAAAACATTTAAGAAATTTTGAGCTTTTTTTAAAAAAAAATTTATATAACGTACTTAATTTTACGACAAATTTTAACGATAAAAAGGACAAAAATAAAAAAAATAAGTTACACAAATTTTAACTAGTTTTTATTTATTTGGAGTAACATTGTTAAAATATAAATGAAATAAATAAATAAAGAAGTGTTGTGTAGGAGAGAGAAAGTAATGGTGGGGTATTGAAAAAGTAAGAGAGAGAGAGTGGTGGGTGGGCAATTTTTTTGCTCACCATTGGGAGAGAATATGTGAAAAAAATTTGCCCATGAGCAAAACTTATTTCTTGAGAGAGAAAGTGGGTAGAGAGAGAGTGGGTGAGCATTTTTTTTGCTCACCATTGAGAGTGGTCTTAGGTAGAGTTCCCTACTCCCCCTCCCTAAACTACGTCGTTTCAATTTTTTTTATATAGTTTCTGTTTTTATTCAGCTTTTTTTTTTTCTTTCCTTCTCATTACTCTTGTTTCTTACTTCCCAAGCCACACAAATAAATTCATGATTTATATACCTAATTTTCTGTTTTTCCATTTGTTTTTTCTTAATTTTCTCTCACTATTTCATTACTTCTCTCTCATTCATGTGTTTTTTTTTTAATTTTCTTTCTCATTCATGGAGGAATCGTTGATTTGTGTTGTTGATCGTGATTGTGAAATTCTGCATTCTTCGATTGGTGATGTTGATCGTGATTGTCAAGTGATTTTACCTTCTTGTGTTAGATTGCTTGATTACTTTGTGGATCAATGTGAGTAATTTTGATTAGTTTTGTTAATATTTAATTTTGTCTCTATTTTAGTTCAATTTGTGTGTTCTGTTTTTTCATTTTGTTAGTTGTTTTTTGTTTATT
Organism: Chenopodium quinoa; assembly: GCF_001683475.1. Classification (NCBI taxonomy): domain Eukaryota; kingdom Viridiplantae; phylum Streptophyta; class Magnoliopsida; order Caryophyllales; family Amaranthaceae; genus Chenopodium; species Chenopodium quinoa. The sequence continues at coordinate 5,422,456 of NW_018742815.1, read as the reverse complement.
AATTACTGATTTTGATTGATATTTGTTGTTATTTTCCACACTAGTAGAATAAATGTGATGGGAAGCGGTTCAAACCCCCTATTGGGAAGCGGTTTTGAACCGCATGCCATTGGGGGGCTTGCCATTAGCCTTTTAAATGGCAAGCGGCCATTTGTAGTGAAAGGGCAGCGGTTTTGGCGCCAAACCGCTGCCCATTATGGGTATAAAAAATAAATTTTTTTTTTCCAGTTTTTCCAATTAAATTGAAACAAAAACATTAATATTTTTATTAATTAATTGTTGTAATATTACATTTTCATAAAAAAAAAAATTCAAGCATATTACAACTGATGCTAGCTGCTCTTGTTCACCAGCCGTGCACATACCACCAGCCGCGCGCACCTCCAGCCGCACGCGCCACCAGTCGCCACCACCAACCACCAGTCGCCACCACCAACCACCTTAACCCGTGGTGGTTAAATTGAAACACAAACATTATATATTGAAAAAATAAACAACAATAAGTAACTTAATTTCAGATCTTTTGTGTAAAAAAAAAAAAAAATCAGATATTAAATTATAAACAACAAAATTTTAAAGCTAAAAACTCAAACCAGACCCCCACCCACCACGACCTCCACCCACGACCCTAACCCAAACCAGACCCCCACCCACCCACGACCCTAACCCAAACCAGACCCCACCCACCCACGATCCTAACCCAAACCAGACCCCCACCCACCACGACCTCCACCCACGACCACCATCCACCACGAATCAAATTAAAATTAAAATCAAAAATAAAACTAAAATCGAAATAAAAATTAAAAAAACCATTAATCTAACCCGATTTTGGCTTCAAATTATGGTTTTAAAGGTCAAATTGGACCATAAAACTCTAGATCTAGAGTTTTCATGGTCGAATTTGACCTAAAAAACTTATACACCCACATGCATGCACGAATTTGCTCGAAATTGTTCAAAATTGTTCGAAATTTGGTTGAAATTATCCTCGAAATTAGCTCGAAAATACCCAATTATGTTCAAATTTGATGAGATGAGAAAGAACAAAGAAAAGAGAAAATGAAAGTAGAAAGGGCGAGTTAGAGGGAAGAGGAGAGAGAGGGAAAACGAGAGTAGAAGAGAGCAGCCGAAATGAAAGAAGAAAGGGGCGAAATGAAAGAGGAGAGAGAGAGAGCAGCCCGGGGTAAGGAAGAGGAGGAGAAATAATGGGACTTGTTATTCATCGCCCGCAAATCTCTACATAAAGCCCACATTTTATAATTTTTTGACAAATTTGCCCTTTTTATAATTTTAACCGAAGATAAATTTTTCGCACTAAAAAAATGTGGAGCAGCACCGGATCGCCGAGGATCACCGGAGAATCGCCGTCGTCATCGGAAAACGAGGTTCGTAACGCATCGTAAGGACGAAATGGTGGCTGGCGCCTAGCCAAAAGGCCATGCCGTGGTTATGGCGCCTAGCCAGGACGCCGCCACCGTGGTAACGGCGCCTGGTGGAGAAGCCTCGACCATGGTAGTGGCGCGTGGCCAGGACGCCAGAGCCACGGCCAGGGCGCCTGGCCAGGACGCCGCCACCATGGCGGCGGCGTCCTGACCAGGCGCCCCGGCCGTGGCTTCGGCGTCCTGACCAGGCGCCCAGGCCGTGGCTCCTGCGTCCTGGCCAGGCGCCACTAGGGGAATATATTTTATTTATTTTTTTTTTTTTTTATTTTTTAATTTAATCCCTTTTTTTTTTTTTTGTTTTGTTTTTGTTTTTTTTTTTATTTGTTTGTTTGTTTTTATTTTTGTTTGTTTTTCTTTTTTTTTTTTTTTTTTTTAATTTAATCCCTTTTTTTTTTTTTTTTTGGTTTTTTTGTTTTTTTTTTTGTTTTTTTTTTATTTGTTTGTTTGTTTTTATTTTTGTTTGTTTGTTTTGTTTTTGTTTTTTTTTTATTTGTTTGTTTGTTTTTTTTTTGTTTGTTTGTTTTGTTTTTGTTTTTTTTTTTATTTGTTTGTTTGTTTTTTTTTTTGTTTGGTTTTGTTTTGTTTTTGTTTTTTTTTTTTTGGAATTTTTTTGTTTTTGTTTGCTTGTGTTGTTTTATTTCCTTTTAATTTTTTTTGGAGGGAATTAATTTTTTTTTTTAATTAAGTTTTTTTAATGCATCTTTTATTTTGTGTTTGTTTTTGTTTTATTTTGTTTTATTTTGTTTTGTATTTGTTTTTTTTTTTTTATTATGGTTTTTTTTGTTTGTTTATTTATGTTTGATAAATTTGAAATGAAATGTGTGTTATTATTTTGTTTTTTAAATGTATTATGCGTTAAATATAAAAATGATATTTAGAAATTTAAAATTTAGAAATTGCGTTTGTGATAATTTTGTGTTAAGTGTATTAATTTAATCTTAATGTAATTATATTTATACGTTATATGTTATTGTTACAGGATTATGGTGGAGACGGAAATGATTACAGTGGGATTTTTGTACATGATGGCCTGTTCGAAGATGCTCAACAAGCGATTGATTGGGCAAAACAGGTTGCAATTAGATCAGGCTTTTGTTTAGTAGTAGCAACTCATAAATCTCAACGGGATGGTAGAATGGATCGCATTTTGAGATGCGACCGTTATCGCAAAAGAGAAGAACGAGATTTCAGTAAAGCGATTCGGTTTGACTCAAAGCGGAAAGGTTGTGGGTGTCAGTTCCGAGTTAAGGTTCGACAACATCAAAGGCGTGACGGTTGGGAAGTGAAGGGTTACGGCAAATGGGGATATCACAACCATGAGCTGATAGCATACAAAGTGGGGCATCGGCAGTTAAGCGGCCTAAGTCCAGCTGCGAAACTAGTTGTAAAAGAAATGAGTGATGCTCAAGTGAAGCCCGCTAAAATATTAGCGTCTGTGTTAGAGAAATTCCCCGAAGACCAGCCAAACCGAAGACACATCTACAACGTCAGACAGAAATTGAGGTTTGAACGGTCAGAGGGAAGGAACCCTATACAGCAGCTTCTGCACCAGGCACAAGCACGTGGTTACCTTTACTGGTTTGAATCTGACGAAGACACATCGGAGGTAACTCATTTGTTCCTTGTCCATCCTGATTGTGCTGATATGATTTCGTCTTGGCCATCTGTGATTTTGATCGATTCAACGTACAAGACAAACAAGTACAAGTTCCCACTGGTTGAGATGGTTGGGATGGCTCCAACGAACCAGAACTTTCTGATTGGTTGCAGATGGTAACTGCGGATTTCGGGTTGTCATTCTTGAACGGGTGGAATGATGTCATTGCAGATGGTAACTGCGGATTTCGGGTTGTGGCGGATGTGTTTCAAATGGGTGAAGACAACTACGGTTTAGTGCGGCAGTTGATGTACAGTGAAATCGCATCAAACCGAGATGTGTATGGCCATGTGTACGGCGAGGACTTGGATAGGTCTCTGCAGCGTATCCGGTGGGGAGGGGGACCTTGCGATCAAAATCATTGGTTCGATGCGCCACTTGATCTCTTTGCCGTTGCAAACATCTACAAGTGTGCAGTCATGCATTTCGGCCTTGGTTTACATAGTCGAGCCTATTATCCATGTACAACGGTTCTGCCCTGGTGTTCGCGCGAGACCGTCACCAGACCGGTAAGGGACGTTGCTATTGGATTTCTTGGGCCGTCATACAGACATTTTATCCGATTAGACATGTCACCCGATTTTCCGGTCCCACATATCATACCGAAGTGGTATGAAATTCCTAGAGCAAGCGTGGAGGGTTGGGATGCTTTGTACCATGCTCGCGTGCAACAGTGGAACAATTTAATTGCCATGTAGTTTTTGTTGATGTACACCTACCTTTTACTATGAGGCCTTGTATTGTCAATACTATGTCATTTCTATGTGTTCATTTTTAAAAGATAATGTTTCATTTTAAAAACTAACAACAATAATTTCACAATATTACAAACTAAAAAGATAATATTGAATTTTAAAAACTAAGAACAATAATTTCAAATATTACAAACTAAAAAGATAATGTCTAATTTCAAATATCAGTAATCCCTCTGTGACGCCCACTGCCACTGCTCAAGGGTCCGTTCCAGATCGTCAATAACAGCTCTGCCTGATCACTCGTCATGCAGTCCCTTTCCTCAAAAAGTCGGTGTCCCAACTGCATAATCTTGCCCATCCACTACACAAAACAAAAAACATGAAACGACGTATTATACATATATATATTAAAATAAGAGAACAACAAATAAAAGATGAGACGTACCGCATAAGAGGCAGTGGCAGGTGGCACATCGTCATCATCTGCGTCGTCGATGTCTTTGATCAACCTCGGGTGCGAGTGCCGGATGTACCATTCCATGTAGTGCTGGTCACACATGGCAGTCACCCCACTTGGCGGCCGCTGCAGCTCCGCCGTCCATAGGCGGGCAACCATCGGAAACTGCTCCCACATGGATATCATGTTTGCCGGCCATTGGACGACGTACTCCTTCGACGACGCAGATCGTACCGCCTTACTGGGCCATGCCGGTGGAGGTGGGACAACTTGGACAAATCCAAGCTGGCGAAGACAGCGCTGCGGCATGTACGCCTCTACGATCTCGCGATACTGAATCAGTCCGGTGTAGAGGGTCCTGGGTACCCTATTACTAGGGTTCTGGCCGAAAGGCATCCAGTTCACCTGCACATTATTTAAAATCAGTAACAGTCATAAAATAAAGCATCAGATTGTAAAAGTAGAAATAATTTAATCACTGTACCTCTAAGGGGGACATCCTGTCAAGCGATAACCGTATGGAGCGCACGCGGTCAACGGACTTCTTCTCGACACGCGGACTCCACGCACAGGCACGTGGCTGGCCATCACCAATGGGAACCGGGTCGCGGTGTGGTCGAAACGCAGGAAAATACTCGTATATCCAGGTCTGTAACAACGTCAGACATCCAGTGATACCTGCTGCATCAGCCCGGCTCGAGAATCCTAACTGGCGATACAGATACGCCAGCGTAGCCGACCCCCAAGAAAACTGGCCTACTCTGTCGGGCTCACACGCGTCAACTATGTCGCGTGGCCTGAGCTTGTTCCCGCTCTTATCCGGAAACAAGGTACACCCGAGAAGAAGAAAAACATATGCAGCCAGCTGTGTGTCCTGCGTCCTAAAAAGCTAGGAATCACACTCCCGTCTATAGGTCCCCCGGCCACCTCACCCCTCACCATCCAAGAATCATTAACGGCCCTCGACCGTTTTCTGCTACCCGCAGACACAGTGGACGCAGATGATGTGCCAGATCTACTAACAAACCTACCATCTCGACCCTTACGCACATCTACCCTATGCGTCTCATACGTATCATCAAGCCTCTGACTGAATGGACCGTAATCATCATATGGTCCACTCTGATCGTCGACATCCTCATCTGCATCATCCTCGTCCTCGACCTCCTCCTCCTCCTCCTCATCATCATCATCATCATCTTGATCGTCCGCAGAACAGTGCACCCGTTCTCTGCGGGCCGAGGCCGAAATACCACGGGATCTAACGTGTCTGGGCCCCGAGCTCTCCATTGAGTAGATCGTACTCCTCACGACGTCAATACTCTTCCCCGCACCAGGTCCAAATTGCGATGCCTAACTCCAAGTAAATAACGAAACATAATAACGAAAACAAATTAAAAAAAGTCGAAAATAAACACAAAAGCAAATAAACAAGTCACGGAAATAAAATTATAAACATAAAAAATATAAATATATACAAGACAATATACATATAAACATAAGAAATATAAACATAAACATATACCAAAAACAAAAAATATAAACTACAAACAAAAAAAAAACAAACATAAACAAAAACAAAAACAAAAAAATTACCAAAAACAAAAAATATAAATACAAAAAAGGACGAAAATAAACACAAAAGCAAATAAACAAGTAACGGAAATAAAATTATAAACATAAAAAATAAAAATATAAACAACACAATATAAATAAAAACATAAAAAATATAAATATAAACATAAAAAAATATAAATATGAACAAAACAATATACCAAAAATAAAATATATAACCAAAAACAAAAAATATAAACAACAAACTAAAAAATGAAAAACATAAACAAAAACAAAAAAATCAAAAATGCAAAGAAAAAACCAAAAACAAAAAACTAACAAAACTTAAAAAATTTAAAATTGCAAAAACTTAAAAAAAGAAGAACATCAAAATTTTAAAGAAAATTTATAAAAAAAAAAGGGAACTTATAATTTTTTTACATACAAAAATATAATTCAAAAAAAAAAAAAATACATAGGAACATAAAATTAAAAATTAAAACTAGAAACAATTTTTTTTTTTAAAAAAAAAAAATAGAACATAAAATTAAAACAAATAAAAAAACAAAATTTAAAAAAAAAAGATAAAAAAAAAAGGGAACATACAATTTAAAAAAAAGAAAAACAAATTTAAAAAAAAAAAAAAAAATTCGAAAATAAAATTTAAAATTAAAAAAAAACAAAAAAAAAAATTTAAAAAAAAAAAAAGAGAAGGAGGCGCCTAGGCAAGACGCCCGTACGGTGGTGGCGGCGCCTAGCCCAGACGCCACTACCACGGCCGTGGCGCCTAGGCGCTTCCTCCGTGGTGGTGGCGTCTCGCCTTGGCGCCCCACCGTCGCCGGAGGTTTTTTTTTTTAAAAAAAAATTACAAAAATTTAAAAAATTACCTTCTGGCCGGCAAACCGCCTTCCGCCCACCGCCGGTGCCGCCACTTCCTTGCCGGGCCGCCTCGACATAGCTCTGGAAATAATTTAGAGAGAGAAAGTGGAAGTAGAGAGTAGAGAGAGAAATTGTGTTTTTTAGTTTGAGGGCAAAAGTGTCATTTCACTCTTATTTTGTGGGCTTTATGTAGGAATTTGCGGGCGATGTTTAACAGTTCACGAAATAAAAGAGGAGGGGTAAGCGCTTTTAGGGTTTTTTCTTTAATTGGCAAGCGGTTCGCGCCAAAACCGCTTGCCATTTCATATTATAGGTTTAAAAAAATAGGGTGAATGGCAAACGGATTTTTAAAACCGCTTGCCTATTGGGCCTTCCCATCACGTTTATTCTACTAGCGCCAGTATTAGAATTTCTGTATTTTTTGATATTTTTCAATTCGATTTTTTATTTTGACCAATTTAATAATGCTAAATGATCATATATATATATATATATATATATATATATATATATATATATATATATATATATATGTTGTAATATAATTGTATACTTGTTATTTTTGGGTGCTCATTAATTGACATTGTTATTAATATTATAATTAGTTGTTTATTATTTTAATCAAGTTGATAATAATGCTAAGTGATCATTTAGATTTTTATTGTTTAGTGTTTTGTTATTGTACATATATGTTAATGATTATGTTCGTTTTTGTGTTGGTGTGTTTTTTTTAAAAAAATAATTTTTCATTATTTTTATCAATTTGATAATATTAAATGATCATTTATATTTATCATGTTCATTTATTCTTTTATATATGTACATGCATATATATATGCTTTTGATAATGATCAATATTTTTTATATAAGAGAAGAAATTGAATGTTTGTATAAATGAACAATGTATTCTTACTGTTCAAGTTAATTAATTCGTTCAAGTTGTTCTAATACTGTTGGAATTTCCGCTAGTGTCCAAGAAACGTTCATGTTTGTGTCAATAATTCAATATTGTTAGAAATGATCAGAATAATAGAAGCATTAGGTAATGTTGGAGTTCTTCCTCGTGTTCCTAAAAATGTTTAAGGTTCTAAACTTGTTTCAAGAAATGTTCAAGCTTCTTCAAGTATTTCAAGAAATGTTCAAGCTACTTCAAGTGTTTCAAGAAATGTTCAAGGTCCTTCAAGTGTTACAATATATGTTCAAGTTCCATCAATTGTTTCTAAAAATGTTGAAGTTTGTCCAAATGTTCCAAGAAATGATCAACTTGCTCCCACATCTTCTAGAAATGTTGAAGTTACTTCAAGTGTTTCGAGAAAAGATAAACTTCATTCAAATGTTCAAAGAGATGTTTAAGGAATTTGACGTGGTGGTCAATATGTTTCTTATAAGTACGATAGGTTTTTAGCTCTTTTTATACTAATGTAACTAAGAGGTTTGCAAACAATAGCAAGGAAGAACTAGTTTTTTTAAAAAATAAAATAATATAATATATATACTTTAGGAGTTTTGGTTGATTTTAATACTTTTTTTCAGACAAGTGAGGTAAATGAACATATTTGATTTTGATAATGATTATATTTCTCGGTGATATTGAACATTTTAAAAAGTACAGGTAATGGTCAAGTAGGAATTCATGTATTATTGAACATTTATGTTTCTAAATTTGATCATTTCATTGTACATAATTAACAAAGTTATTAAAGACAACACTTAATCTAAAAATACACAATTTATATATATTATAAAAAGTTTCATTCTTTAAAAATATAAAATCTATCAAAATTTAAAGGTAAATACTTAAAAATAAAACATAGAGTTATAATTTTGTAAACAAATATAATATGAATATATTTCTATGCATAAGTGAACATTGAATATTATGCTTTTGCGAATCTTCTTGTTGCTCTTATATTATCCTTACACTGAGTGTTTTCTTCAAATAGTATTAGTTGGACAATGTATTGTATCCATAATTTTCTAATGTTGTCAATTTGTTAATGAAAACGGCGTATTATGAAATTGAACAATAGTTGTTATATAAATGAACATTATATAATATGTATTTGCACATTAATCAATTCAATATTAGAAATATCATATGCTCAAGATGTTTTGAATCATCTACCAATATAAGAGTGAATTCATAAATTAGAAATAAGCTTTTCTTTAGCTTTGATTCCAAAATGTAAATTTGTCTATTAAAAATTTAAAATTAACATTATTGCCTCTTTTAAATTGTAGTGTTAATATTCAAAAAGCATTTTAAATTATATAAAATGAACAATTATTAAAACTTGAATGAATATCTTTAAATGTGCAATTGGACATTTAATATAATTTAAATAAACATCTATCAAAATAAAATTGAGCATGTATACGCTAATGAACATATATTAATATGAAAATGAACATGCATTATTATGAAAATGAACATGTATTAATGTGTATATAAACATAGTATCAAATATAAAAATAAACTTCAATTACAACTGTAACAAGTTCTTCTACTAATACACATAGTAGTTCGTACTCTTAAAAGTAAAATTATTACTGTATTATTATTCTAAATTGTACATATGCATCTTCCAAAATGACATCGATCGCCATTTAATACATTTGGTATAAATAAATGGTACCGATATGAAAGCATCTTTCTTGTTGTCAGGTTGTACCCTTTTCAAGCCTTACAATATATAACCTGTGTACTTTCTTTGGTATGTATCATTTCTCAATATAAGAATCACATTCTTCATACTCTTCAACATTCTTATATAATTATCCTGTGTAATAAGAGATCAAATTTATTAAAATAAAACTTAATAAACATTATACATACATATATAAACACATTATTATAAAATAAACATGTATAGCTCAATATATACGATAATGAACAAGTATTAAAATATAAATGAACATTTTTCAATTTGAAAACGAACAATATTATTAAAAGTCAAATGACATCTTTTTGTATGAGAATGAATAAATATCAAAATTTAATTCTAACCATGGTTCATATTTTATGCAACTTTAGAATTTTTAACTCTCACAAATTATACACCCAAGTTACATGTAATATGAACCATATGCAGTACATAAATGATTATTTTTTTTTTCCGTATATTTAAGCGGTTAGTCGGTTACTTGTTTATTGTGGTGTAAATGGGTATGGAGAGTTATCTAGAAAGGCTATGTTTGTAATTTAGTGAGGGGGAGTAGGTAGTTTTGGCTGTAGTTTTGGCTAGAGAGGGGTGTAGGGAATAACAATTAGCTAGGTTTCTAAATGATATTCAAGCAATTATTGGGCCCAATATATAGCTTGGATCAGAGAAACACTTTAGTGTCTAAAACTAATCCGTCTAATCTACATCTCACTTTTTTTTTCCTAACATCACTCATCGTTAAAACTTTTAACTAACCTAGTCAGATAAATTATCACTTTTCTCAATTTTCAATTTCAATTGTAAAATAGTGTGACCATCTCCAATGGCAAGCTATTTCTTAAATTAGTTTTTAACTACCACATAAGATCTCAAGCTAATTTCCTTTATAGCTAGTTTGTAACCCAAGGTTAGTTACTATCTTGCTTTTTAAGCGAGTTGCAATTGTCAATGAATTATTGGCTACCATCCCTCATCCCTTTTCCAAGCAAATTAGCTAGTCTAATAACTTTTTTTTCCCATTTTTTTTTTCTAGTTTTACTCCAATACTCAAGTTAAAAGCTTGAGACTTTTAAAAATTGTAAGCAATTCCATAATAAGCACTATTGAAGATGTTATATCTATATCAGTAATTTTAGAGAATAAGATTTGGGTGTGGGCAATCAAGTAAGGAGTAGAGTTCAATCCACTACAAGCTCAAAAGAGGCCCCAAACTAAAATAGTTGGTAAATAGAAAGAAAAACTCTTTTTGAAATACCCCATATTTTTATGCATTTTATAATGGTAAAATATGCGATAGATATTTTGTTATACAAGGATATATTTTTGTGAATATTGTGTAAATATCTTTTGAGATTTCCTAATGTGATTAGGGCTCATCCTTATAACTAGGGATGGCAACGGGTCGGATCTGGACCGGGTCCGGATGGACCCGGATCTAGTTCCGTTTTCCAACCTTGGATCCAGATTTGCCCCGGATCCATCGGGTCTAGAAAATGAAGACCCAGATCCAGATCCAATGATCCGGGTCCGGGTCGTGGTCCAAAACGGGTCTTGCATATTTTGCCTACTTTTTTGAAACAAATGTAATAAAAAACGCATTTCAACCAAGTTCAATACATAAATTAGAGTTATACAACTAAAAATACAAATTAACACACATATTGTCTTTGAAAAAAAAAAATCCAAACATTTTAAAAAAAGTACGATGTTACAAATGACCAATAAAAAAAAATAGCGATGATATATCCAATATGAGCATCCAAAATCCATCTCCCCAAAGGACTAATCTTCATCCAATTTGATTGTGTATCCATAAACTGAAATTATTATAAAGGATAAAATCAGTAATATAATTTTATTAAAAAAAAATCAGTAGTATAATTGATTTTATGAAGTAATTAAGGTTTAATTCATGAAACTAATTGCTAATAAGTAACTATGTAGTTCCTAATTGACCTCACAGTAGTAGATTACAAATTAATCAAACAAATAAACACACAAAGTTGCATAAATTACACAAAATTGCAGCATAAATAAAACACACAAATTGGCAGCAAAAACATGCACAACAACACAAATAAACCCACGAAATTTCAGCATATAATCTTCATAGAATTTCATCAACTGAAATGCAAGCTTGTACAAATTCATCACAAACAAATCTGAACTACTACTTTAGTTTATTTGCTCATATAAAGTAAACAAGTAAACAACAAAGAAACTAAAAAGAGGAGGGAATACGGGAATTACAGGACTGAACGGAGATCGCCGCCGATCTAACAGAACTGAATGGAGATCGCCGCCGATCTGATGGAGTCGTGGTCTCGTGGAGAGTAGGCTGGGTGGTGGAGATTGGAGAATGAAACTAGAGAGAGAAAATTAGGTTTTTTTTTTTGTGGGTTGATTTCAGTTTCTGATATGGGCCGAAATTTGTGAGTCTTGTATTAGGAATTTTATTTTTTTAAAAAAATAAATTTATAAAACGGATCTACGGATCCGGGTCCGGGTCTGGTAATTGGACCCGGATCTAGATCCGTTTTTCCACCTGGACTCGGATCCGACCCGAATCCGTCGGGTCCAAAATTTGAGGACCCAGATCCGTGAAAAAACGGATCATTGCCATCCCTACTTATAACCCTTTATATATGTATTAGTGGTAAATACTCCAATTTCATAAGATCTAACATGGTATCACAAACTTAGGTTTAGATCCTAGCTTCCGCATTTTTTTTTTTATTTTTTTCTCTACAAATTTTTTTAACCTTATCTCTACCACTTGTCGACTATCATCACTCCCCTTCCCATAGTTGCCGCCAACCATCATGGACAAGCCCTTTTCGACCCAAATTGGAGTGTCATTATGCGTGATGAATATAGTGCTTTAATTAAAACGGGGACATGGGAATTGGTCCCTAGACCAACGGGGGTGAATATTGTTTGTTGCATGTGGTTGTTTCGTCAAAAATTGAATGCTAATGGTGATCTAGAATGACATAAAGCACGTCTAGTGTGTAATGACAAGTCTCAGGTTAAAGGAGTTGATTGTGACGAAACTTTTACTTCGGTTGTTAAGCCGGCTACCGTTCGTACATTGCTAAGTTTGACTATGGCTCGCGAGTGGTCTATCCACTAACTTGATGTCAAGAATGTTTTTTTTTTTTGCATGGTGACTTGAATGAGAGTATTTACATGCATAAATGCATCAACCCCTCGGGTTTGTTGACAAGAGGTTTCTAGGGTATGTTTGCAGAATTCACAAGGGTCTTTACTGCCTAAAATAAGCCCAAGGGCTTGGTATTAGCGGTTTGCTACTTATCTTTTACATACAGGATTTGCCATTGTTAAGAGTGACAATTCTTTATTATTCATTTTCCAACATGGGAACGATATGACAAACTTGCTTTTATATGTTTATGGAATTGTGTTGGTTACTTCTTTAGATCAGTTACACGAGGATATTATTTCTCACTTACGTACAAGATTTCCGATGACTGATTTAGGTCCTTTGAGTTATTATCTGGGCATTGCTATTATTGTACTCTATCGTATTTGTTTTTATCTCAACAGAAATATGCGCAGGAAATTTTGGAGTGCATGGGCATAGGTAGCTGCAAACCTGCGGCGACTCTAGTGTATACTCAATCCAAGCTTAGTGCAGAGTGAGTACCAAATTTTCATGATCCCACACTTCATCGCAGTCTTACATGTGCATTACAATACCTCACTTTTACTCGCCTTAATATAGCTTTTGTAGTTCAGCAGGTTAATTCATTCATGCATGAACTCTGAGAACCAACATTGATCACGAATTACATTTATATCCTTCATCACCTACAAACTTGATCACCCATACTGATGCAGATTAGGGTGGGTGCCCTAGCACTCGCCGTTCGACCTCGGGTTATTGTTTTTTTTTTCTAGGGGATAATCTTCTTACCCGGTCTTCTAAGTGTCGGGCTACTCTTTTAGATCAAGTACAGCGGCATAATACAGGGGCGTTGCAAAATGTTGGTGCCGAGGCTCATTGGCTTCATAATCTTCTTTTGAAATTACATTGTCCTCTTCAGACGCTACTATTATTTATTATGAATAATGTCAGTATAATTTATTTATCTCATAATTTCGTACACCACCAATGCACATAGGTGTACAATTTTCCACAAAATCTTGGTGTCAAAAGAAAGAGGTACGCAAAAGAAAGAAAAAAACCCAAAATTTAAACAGAGGTTTTTCAGTGTGGCAGGCCACATGGTGCGACATAGGTTACTTGTAGGGTATTATTGGTTTTGTCGGGGCTTATTTGTATTTTAGGTTACTTGTATGAATTACTTGTATTTTGGGGTTATTTGTAGGTGTTACTTGTATTCTGAGTAACCCCTACAACCCCAAACCAAACCCCCATACCAAACAAGTAACCCCTGATTAAAACCAATAATACATTACGAGTAACCCCATAATATAAGTAACACCCTGACTAAAACCAGAAACAACATACAATTAAGGCCAAATTAGAAAATAACACCTGCAAAAAGACCCGATTTTGATTATAACACCTTAACATTTCGAAATTTTATTATAACACCTACAAAAATCCCAAAATTTTGGCTTCACCACCCACTAACGGATTTTTGGATGGAAACCGTTAGTGGGACCCACTAGGGACACGTGTCAGTTGTTTATTGGCTTAAAAATAAAAATTAATAAAAATTAAAATTAAAAAAAAAAACCCCTAAACTCTAACCCAGCCACCAGCCCCACCACCGCCGACCGTCACTACACCGCCGGAGACCCCCCACTGTCGTTGGATTCCATTCCTTCTCCGGCGAAACCACCGGCCGTCACCCCCACCAACATCAGCCCCCCCGTAAATCCCCTTCCCCCTTCCTTCTCCCCGAAAAATCACCCCAACCCACCACAACCCTCCACGAAAACCACCTAGCCCCTTCGCCTCTTTCAGACCCACAACCAAACCACCGTCAACAACCGCTACAAGCACCAATCGAAATTTCGCAGGTGGTTCTCCGTCAATTTCAGGCGTCAAACCGGAAGTTGTCTTAGCCAAATTCCGGTGGTGTTGCTTCGCAAAAACCGGCTGAAATCGCTGCGAAATTCAGCAGATTCGCAGGTGGTTGTTCGGAAGATTTCGTGGCTCAAGAAACGGGCTGAAATCCTGCAGAATCCGGTGAGTTTCGTCGGTGAAGTTCCGGCGATTTCACTGCTCAGGAAACCGTCAATTGCAAGCGTTAATCCGGAAGGTTTTTCGCTGCTCAACTTCAGGGCTGGGCTGGGCCTGGTATCGCCGGATTATGCGAGGGCAGGTGATGCCGGCGGCTGGGTAGGTGGTGCCGATGGTGGGGCTGGATGGGTTAGGGGGTTAGGGTTTTTTTTTTTTTTTTTTCTTTTTTTTAAACCAATACACAGCTGACACGTGTACATGACGGGCCCCACTAACGGTTTCCATCCAAAAGTCCGTTAGTGGGTGGTGAAACTAAAATTTTGGGATTTTTGTAGGTGTTATAATAAAATTTCGAAATGTTAAGGTGTTATAATCAAAATCGGGTCTTTTTACAGGTGTTATTTTCTAATTTGGCCTACAATTAACCACCATGTGGCCAGCCACTTGCAAAAATTTGTAAAATTTAAACCCTTTCCTTATTCTCAGTCCATCCTACTCTCCTTCTTCCCTCTCTAGTCTCCTTCCTCTTCCCTCTCTTTCTCTCTCCTCCATTCCTTCTCTGAAGCAACAAAAATGGCGTCGACAGAAGAAGAAAGCGCAGTTAAGGAGCCTCTCGATCTCATTCGTCTCAGTCTCGATGAACGTATTTACGTCAAGCTTCGTTCTGACCGCGAACTCCGTGGCAAACTCCATGTATGTCTACTTCTCTTCGCCTTTCTCCTTTTCTTGCAATTTCTTTCTTTAAATTCCTATCAATTCTGGTTTATTAATCTACTACTATATTTCAATTAGGGTTTTTCGAATTTTTCCTCTTTTTGTTGTTGTTGATGTTGTCTAATTCTGGAATTAGGGTTCCTGTTTTCGTAATTACTCATTTCTTTGTGTATATTGTTAGTTTTTTTATTTCAATTTTCTGGGTTTTTGTTTTTGAATGCTTGTTCTAATTGTCAATATTGCATAGCTAGTTTGAATTTAATTCTTCTGTGCCAAGCTTGCTAATACTAGGAATTTGCATAATTCAAAAAAAAAAAAAGATCTTTTTTTGCTTAAATTGGGTGTATTTGTCAATTTTGTTTCATCATTTGTTGATTAAATGCATTCACTTGCTTTGAATTTGAAACTGGTTATGTTGTTTTAGTGGTGCATTTGCTTTTTATGTTGTAAAAATTTGAATTGGGCTTTCAAATAGGTAGGATTTGAACTGACACATCCATCTTGTTCTAATAAATATGTTGTATCAGCTTAAATTGACTATATTATAGTCTTAGGCACGTTCAATAGCTTCTCGAATTGTTATGAAGAATAGGGGGAAATTTTTCCTGGTAGTGAATATTTTTGCTACCTGAAATTTCAAAGTTGATGTGACAAGAGTAAAAAAAAAAAAAAAAAAATCTCTTTAGAAATGTCCAAAAACCAGGTTTATGACGTTTTGGGTCGAAGCTTTAAAGTCATTTCGTATTTATTTTCCTTCACTTTGGGACTAAGCTTAGTCTAGATTTTTGCAATGCCTATTACATGATGCAACCAATGGTTTGAGTGGAGCTGCGAGACTCTCTTCTGCTTCCTTGCCATTTCACTATGAATATATGGTGGATAATCTCTGAGAATACTGTGTTGGGGGCCTTAACGGTGCATGCATGCACAGTCTGATTTTCTGAAGGGAAGGGAGGATGTTGTTAGGTACAAATATTGTGGCAGTTTCTTTGGAGTTGTGTGAATTGCTGTTTCTGGTCTTCTGTCCTTTTTTTTTTTTTTTTTTTTAAAAATGTATCTCTATCTTCCATCTTGTCATAGTACACTGTACATTGATACCTTTGTATTTTGAAGCTATGAGATATTAGAAAGATCATTTGGTGTGCTTTCTTCCCTTTTCATTTCATTTGATTAAAATGAGTTTTTTGATTGTCATGGAAGATAATTATTTTCTTCCCAACTATGTTGGTTTTTCAAATTAAGGTTTCACCCTTTTTCAGATGAGCCTACCCGAGTGCGTTAGGGACGTTAGGGTCATTACAGCTTTATTTGCCCTGTTTCTTTGACTAATACTCCCTCCGTTTTTTTTAAATGTATCACTTTGACAATTGCACTATTCACATACCATGGTTGATTTGATTTTTACTTAATTTTTTCACCTCTATAAAATAAATAAATGTTATTATATAATACTCCGTATATCATTAGATTAGTCATAATGTCTATTTTCATAATATAATTTTGTTACAATTTTTACTAATAGACAATTAATGCTATTAATGTTCAAAGTTGTGTCTCGGAAAATGTGCCTGTCAAATTGATGCATTTATATAAAAACAAAGGGAGTAATTTATAGGTTATAGGCAGAGGAATTTTCTTGCTTTTGACCTTCTTAAGGCTCCCAATCTTCTATTTTCATGGATATATTAAATAACTGCAGCTTGTTTTGTCTTAAATTATTTGTGAAATTATTGTGTGCGTGCCAAAATTTTAAATATATTCAGAAATAGAAAGTGTACTTTTTTTATTTTTCCCAATATTGTTTATCTTGCTTAGAAGCAGTACATATTTGTTCAGCTTTACCTGTGTTGATTTGCAGGCTTATGATCAGCATTTGAATATGATTCTTGGAGAGGTTGAGGAAGTTGTGACATCTGTGGAAATTGATGATGAGACTTATGAGGAAATTGTTCGGGTAAGTCAATTTATACACCCTCCATGCTTGTATTAGTGTCTATGGTTTGTTTAGTAGCGGTATACTTGATTTTTGTATATAAAATCTCATACCAATGTACATGATAATGTTTGGCTATGCTAAACTTGTGATCTTCTTCATAAATACCCATTTCCATCCATTGCCACCTTTGACGGTGGTATTGAGGGGTAATTTAAATTCAAATTAAATCCATATATTTGTACATGGAGTTTCATCATCAGACGTTGGCTTGGGCTGTTGAGTTTATGTACAAGTAAAGAGTTGTCATTGTATTGGCTATCCAAAGATGACCAATAACATTGTGTTGGTACATCTGAAAATATAAGCAATAGTGCATTTCAATAAGCGGTCTGTTAATATGGAAAAGAGGGATTAGTATCTGTCAAAGATGTGTAAAGAGGCCAGTGTAACCCAGAACAGGCCAACTGCCCAATTTCCTATTTCACCGGCTCATAACAAGTCAAAATTTAGTTAAGAGCAGCCAAATAATGGTTGGATAACTTAGGCTGCTCTGTTTGTCTGTAAATGAAACTCCATAGACTTTTAAAACATTATTTCCATCAGTGACAATTGAATCCCAGTAGGCACTAGTTTCATATATATGTAAATGCATTTCATATAGAAAGACTAGAAACATTGAATATTAAAGGCTAAAAAACTGCTGTTCCACACTTGCATGCTATATAATGTTTGCAGAACTTCATTAAGATTGTGATAATGCCATACGATTCTTGGAAAGGAAACCGCTCTTCTACTTATTCTCAATTCCTTTGTTACATTCTGTTATCTCCAAGGGAGCCTTTGATTATCTAACACTTTGTTTGGATAGCAAAGAAAGAAGGAAAAGAAGGGGAGGGAAAATGGAGGAAGGGAAGGGGGGAAAAGAAAGGGAGGGAGAGGTGAGCTCCATTTTCCCTCCAAATCTCTCCAATTTTGGAGAGATTATGGTTATTAAAGAGAGAGGGAAAATGGATCCCTCCCTCTCCTTCCCCTTCCTTCTCCCAATCTTTTACCCAAACAAGAGATTTTGTCCCCCTCCATTTCTCTTCCCTTCTTTTCCTTCCATTTCTTCCTATCCAAACAAAGTGTAAGTCTTTAAATTATTCTTCTTATATAGGGTCCCTACTGTGTTTTGATGTAAAAACTGCTGAGCTCCGTTGTTCCCTGAGGAACCTGCAGTGTTTGTGGTTTATTGTAGAGACTATAGAGCTTATATCATGTCTTGAATCTAGAGTTGCTTATCTGAAATAGCTTGCCATGGGTGTTTTTTCTGGGTTCTTCAGGAATATTTATGTTGGTAAAGCAGTCTTGTTATAAAGACATTTTAATCAAATTACATGCATGGGATGCATCTGTTTTTGGGCCACTGCTATGAACTGAATTTGGATTCTACAAGATGTACTAACTCATTGCACACTCTTACATCTTGCAAATTTTGATTTTTGTCCCCAGACTACAAGGCGCACTGTTCCATTTCTCTTTGTTAGAGGAGATGGTGTCATATTGGTGTCACCGCCTCTTAGGACAGCTTGACTTAGGACATCACAATATTGGATTTTGACCAAGGGATCAAGCATTTTATAGTTGCATCTGTTGTGATCTTATGCAAAGCTCAAGAAACTGTTTTACAAATGTAGTCTAGTTTGGACAAAACAGGATGTCATAACTCCGTGGATGAATGTAAGCCTTTTTTTTGTCACGTTTGAATATTAACTGATTTCTGTCACGTTTTTTTCATCTTCGATTTGATCTGAGTGAATTTGTACTCTTATTGGCAATTTGACATATTAATGTGGGCTAAACATGGAAATTGAAGCCCTTTTATTTGCCGACTGCTTTCGAGGTAAAGAATGCTCCTCCTATTCATTTGCTGACATACCTAAATGGGTTGGATTTTGAACACTTGAAAATCAGATATGCATTTATATAGAATAGTGTGGTACAGTGATCGATATGTTCAGCCATATAAACTCTGTAGCAGCCACCCTGCCATTGGCTTATAGAATGCATGGGCAGCAGAAAAATTAAATAATCTAATCCAATTTCATGCCTTTTTTTTTTGAAAAATTAACCCTAATTAGTCTAAAAAATCTCTGACATTGTCATTGATACATAAAAAATTAACAAAACTAATCCCTTCAAAGTTTTATTACAAAAACATCCCTTAGGTTCTTGCATCACCTTATAACTAATTAAGTCGCAGCACTAATTCGACTTGAAATTCATTGATACATAATTCTCTTATAATATTCTAGATACTTTTATCAATAAGCTCTTTACCAATATGATAACTCACAAAAGCATCTATACAAGCGTACATAACTTGACATTCATCAAGCACTTCTTTATTCCACTTACTCATTGTGATCTCCTTAGCCTTCACTATCTCCCACCTCAACACCGCGATCGCAACTTCTTTCAAGCCTGCATTTACTCTCACCTTCCCCACCTCGGTTGCAACCTTGCTGACATCCACCATACTTGACAACTGTACTTGACAACTGTAGATCATAATCCTTTTTAAGCCTTTGAGAGTCACTTTTGATTTCGACACCGGAGAACTTGCATTGTGGGTCCCCTAGGAAGTCCTCGAGGGCCGAGGGAATATAGGGGGAGTGGAGGAGTTGGTAGATTAGGCAGTTAGGGCCTACACATAGATGTAGGGTTGCTATAGGGTTTAGCCACTCGGTGTCTAGGCCGATTATGGTTGAATGATGGTTGGATCGGATGTGAGTGATCCAAGATGTTACTACGTCGGGGCAAGATGTCACGATGGTTCGAACCCGATGGTTGAAACACGTGACGTCGTAGGATGTGTAGGTGTTGGTTTGATGGTGTTTAACTATTGTTGTTGGTGAGGTTGCCATAGATGGTTTCGTTAATTAAGGCTCTAAGGAAGCCGACGTTCTTTGTTCTTCCTATTGAAGGGAATTAGAGAGAATTTTTGTTAATATATTTGCAACCACAAAATAATTGACTTTATTAAGAGAAATTTATGTTTTTTTTCAAGGTTAGAATAAAGAAAATATATATATGGTAGGTTTATATTAATAGAAATTTATTGTATTTCATCCGTCTTTAATAAAAATATATCATATTTATTAGGGTATAATCGTAACAAGTATCAAATAGATAAAATATATCATATTTATTAGGATATAATCATAATAAATATCAAATATTACCTAGTTGATTATTATTATTATTATTATTATTATTACTAGATGTAAGCCCGTGCGATGCACGGATTTTATTGTAATATTTTTGAATTTTGTTTTTCCCTTTTTAAAAAACTTATAAATCTTTTTTATAAATCCCTTTGTACATGAGTAGTATTTATTTAGATTAGCTTCTAAGTATTTATTGGAAATTGAATATGCTAATTCTAATTATTATGTATTCTTTTTGTTTTGTTAAAATATTTATGTATTTTGAAGAAAATATTGTAATTCCAAAGCTAAAATAAACATGCTCCATATAAGGAAATTATTTGCTTCAATATATTTTGGACGAAAGTGTTGGACAATGTTGTCTTTAATTGAGGCATGAACGTAATCACCCTACAATTAAAAATAAGAAATTAAGTTATATTTTTTCATTATATTAATTAATAAAAAAACCAAAAAGGTGTATATTAATGAAATTTAATAAAGGTAAACAATTTATGAAAATATAATACCTCCTTGTCCAATTGGACCATATACAAACTTATTAAGCTATCTTGTTTAATTTGGGGATGTTTAGTATGTCAAATAGGCGAGAGCTCGTACTTTGATTTTCCAATCAATTGTTGCTCGAATTTAATTCCCCAATTAAATTAGATAGGCATGTAAAAACAAAATTCAATAAATTAAACAAAACATACACATATACTCGTTAAATATCCCAAAAAAATAATGTAAGTAATAATTACAAATATAAAATTTTAAAAATTAAGCTAAGATTTACCCAACCATTGATGACTTAAAAATGAGAGAAAATTACTAACACAAATTCCCTTGATTGGGTTTTGTATTTCGTATGATGCGTTAATTTATAACGCTGTAAAAAATTATCTTATAACCGTAGGTATCACAAATTTTATTAAAAACGTTTATAATTTAAATCTAATATTATTTGTGATATAATTTTAAGTATTATTTATTTATGTTTCTTGAGCTTGTATTGTCAAAAATTATCTTATAATGCGCACAACCTTATGATAACTTATAATGCACGTATCTTAACATTGTTGATAAATATCAAAAAATTAAAAATACTAATTAATTTTTTTTAATAATTTATATCCTAATATTTAAAGATTATTGTTAGTTTTTTTCAAAAAGATAATTTTTAGTTTTTTGTATAATTTAAATTTTAATTATTCACAATTCGTTGTTTTATGTATGTGGTAAAATTCTTGAATCTTATTTGTCACTTTTGCTTAGGTGGTGAGTGAATTTTTTAATTCTAAAATAAATTATTATTCTAATTTTTCATTGGTCAAAATATTACATTTTCTTATGTGGCGCGCCAAAGACTCTTGAAAAATGCCTATTTTATTTATATATATTAGATTATTATTATTGTTATTGTTATTGTTATTGTTATTGTTATTATTATTATTATTATTATTATTATTATTATTATTATCTCAAAAACAAAAAGTCATACAACCTATAATAAATTAGTGGGAAGTCGAGATACAATCTGGGCCCCCACTCCTCTAGCTATAGCAAAGCCTACCCTAGTAAAAATATGAGCTGCAGCATGTGCTCCAATGCCTTGTGTCGTCGAGAACCTCTGAATTCGCTTAAGCAACGCAACAACCTTCTTCTCTAATTCACCAAACAAAGAAAAGGAGAAGGGAATGAACCCATATCCAATCGCCTGACAACGAGCCTCGTACTTAACCCGCTTCCGATGAGCTGCATCAGGCACAACCCGTCCAGGAATAAAGTTAGATAGCCCTGACTGTGTCAAAGGAGAAGATCCTGTCAAATCTACACAGACATCGCGACCACGATCCCAAGAATAAAGTAACACATCAGCTGAGGGCCTCGTCGTTCGCTCCAGACAACCCAATGTCAACCTCTTTCCTTGCTGAAATCCCAGAACGATAGCAAACATCTACTAGGGTATCCCGAACAACATTATGTCTATGTTTAATACCCACGATACCAGCACACGACACCGCGTGATCGCCAAAAATATCCCCTGGAAAAACCCTCGAACAAGCAGAGCACGGTGTCGAGGCAGAGAACAACAGAACACCCAATCGGTAGCATAACACACATCGGTAAGTCTTTACGTTCATAGTCTGATCCAATCCTGAAATAGGAACAACCCGAAGCCAAGCAGATGTGTGATCTCCTTGCTGAGATTTCCACAATGCTGATAGACGAGGGGATAATGAAAAGGTGGATTCTGCAGAAGCGGTAACCTTCGTGAAATATATATCTGCCAATTTCTTCATGAGTTTCGGGGCAGCGACCTCACTAGGATTACTTAAAAAATCAGACTCCACTACGCCATTAAACAGACCCAAAGCGTCTTCAAAAGCTCGACCATGACCAACAATGTCAGCATGTCGTAGAAGCTTTGTCTGCAACCCAGTAGACTGTAACCGAGAAGCAAGAAAAGCATAATGCCGAACATCACCTGCATAATAAACACCAAGCCCTCCAAACGCAAATGGTAAAGTTGCAAGCCGCCACTGCCAATCGCCAAACCCAGGTCCTGAGGCAGTAACAATACGCTCCAAAGAAGATCGAAGAGCCTCGTCAAAAGTGCGCTGAGCCGCCTCAAAAGTACTAGGGGGACATGTGCGCAATGCAAAGTAGAGTTTAGAAACTCCGGTACAAGCCCTAAGTAACAATAGCTCACACCGAGGATCATCCAACGTAGCAACCTTATTCATAAGCGCAATGGTCTTGGTCACCCTATGCATCACAAGCTCACTACTAAAACCAGAATCAGAACTAGCAGGACCACCAAACAACTTAACACCATGCGAAGGTCGAGCAGTGTTAGGTGGAAAGACACCCAGAAGCCTGCTTCGGGGGTCTTCTGTAGGTCAGAAAACTTCAGTTTTGTCCACATTATTGTTTTTAAATGATAAGTTCTAAATGAAAAGAAATAGTATACGTATTAATTAGTTTGTTAGATGTGTTAAAAATATTTAGCCAACAACCGATCATATGATCAATTACATCATATTATATTTGTATCACAGAGTAAAAAGCTGGTATTTCATACCCAATATCAGGTTACTCAATTTATCCACCCAATTTGACTAAAACTAACTGCAAAACAGCTATTAAAAGCCAACTTCAGACATCGTTCTTATCAAATTGGTTAGGGTAAAAGCTTAACACAAGCAACTAAATTAGACAACGTTGTAAGCTTTAGTTCACATGACTCAGATCCATCACTAGAGTCAATTGTAGACTCAATTTTAAGGAAAAAAAAAAGGCGTGGGAAGCTGAGAAGGGGAGCGTCTTGAAAAGCATATCAGACTTGTGAATTGTACCAAAGGATGGCAACTTGTTTTACACATTGCACCATTAACAGTGCAACAAGGACATGATTTTCATCAATGAGTTTAGGGAAAAACAATCCATAGAGAAGTAATATGTTGATCCCTCCAATAAGAAGTAATAGTTAGGCGAGGCGAACCAGTAAGGCAGCAACTAGTGTACTATGTAATTGTGTAAACCCCTATATATCTGGGAGGCTGGGAAACCTTTCAAGGTAGAGTAGACAAAGGGCTTAGCCATATAGCTGAAAGGACTACAGCCAAAAAAACGAGGAAAGAAAAAATTATTGTGGGAGAATAAGAGCGAAACCGCCAGACATAAAATTCTCTTGCCCTGAGAAGGTGAAAGGATAGTTTGGAGCTGATTCATAGTAATTATTGGAAACACCCAAGAATACAAAGACATCATTATCAAATCGTAACATATGCATAGGATTATAATAAATTCTTATACATCAAAAAGAGAAGAGTTGAGAAGAATGATAATAGGGAATTTTATTAGCACACTATATTGTAACAATTAAATCGCATCCTTTCAGCTACACTAACTTAAATACAGCAATTACACAAAGAAATGAGAGCAAAACTGAGCAAAAAATGGAGATGGATTGAGAAACAGAATAGACACAAGCTAAAATAAAAAGCTATCTCATCTACGTCGATGTTTAGAGATACTAGGGGAGCTAACTACTTGTGCCCCTTTGTAATTTTTGCTTGGAGAATCTAGTGACCCCCTGAAGGAAGCATAAGCAGATTTTGCAGACTCTGGTACAGAGTCCAGTGGAAGAGATTCAGCAAAGCATGCCGTGTTTATACGTGTTCTCTCAAGTTCCGCTTCAAGAAGCTCTGAGCTGCATTGTTGTGCAAGTGCCTACGGTAGGGAAAAATATATGCTTAGATGACTTGTAATTTCAGGATAAAAACACAATAAGAATTACAACTAGTACATTTTGTTGATAAGATCCTAATCCACCACCCTAAAGAGACGAAATAAATATATACAATAGGCTGCATTAGTGGCATACTTCAAATACAGAGAACGGAAAATAAAAATCTACTTCAGTTAGACCAACTTCCCCATCTAATGTATTTTGTCAAATGTCAGTAAATTTTAGAGTGGCTCTTCTCTGTTATAATTATAAACTAAACTTAAATTTACATCACTTTCCGTGGATGTGTGTGTGTGTGTGTTGATTATCCCATCAAAACTCAGCAATCAAAGTTGCTTGTCACCACATCAAAATAAAAATAAAAATAAAAATAAAATACAGTATTAAAAATGAGAAAATAAAACTCACAATCAGATCATCTGGTGACACACTAACTCCCTGCTGTCTCTCATCTGCAAGAGCATCTTCTCCCCCTCTTGTTGATCTGCGATGATGCCCAGGATTCTCAACCACCTCTGTCACACTTTCAGTAGCTTTTTCCAGCAGCATCCCTTGAAGTGATTTTAGAGATTCTCTCGCATCATTTGTAAAGTAGGGATTTAGTACTGTCTCGAAATATTCAAGCTGCATAGAACCAAAAGTACATTGCCTACGTCAACTTATGACCATGTAATCTTCAAGCTATAAAGAAAATAAGGAATTAAGAAATGCAAGTATGAACTAACACAGAACCAATTAAAAGTGATAACAGACATTATGCAGCTTTCATTTATTTTTATCATCACCTTCAGCTACCATATGACTTAGTCACATAAATAACAACCTCAGTTTTACAGAATTATCAATGAGTAATTTCCGATGATAATGAGAGCGTCATCTCCTGTGATATAAGGAAAGTCAACTCACTTAAGCTCCACTACCTCTATCTGGTGAGAAAACTCTACTTACATGTAGTAATGTTATACTGCATCTAGTTATACTGATCTACTACATGATATAATGTCATCTCCAATGAAATAATTTCAGCAATACAGCACAAAGAGCCTCTTTGTAGACAATGGCACCCAACTCCAACACAACAGGCAGGGGCCTACTTAGTCATTAGGGTAAATTATGTATTGATATAGGATGGTGTGAATCACTTGTGTGTTGTGTTACAATTTAATTTAAAAATTAGGGAAAATACCAATACCCATACATGATGTGATATTAGGAAGAAGAAAAAAGACAAGCAAGACCATCATCACACAGAAAGTAAAGTAGGAATGCTTGTAATCCTTAATACTCCCTATGTCCCATATTAGTTTATTCCACTTCTTTTTCATTTGTCCCTAATTAATTTTTACACTTTCTTTTTAGACTGTCGTTTTATATTATCTCTTTCCACTACCATAACAATAGGCTCTATTCTCAAACATTCAAAAAAATTTATTCCTCTACCTTCTATCACATCTACCTATTCAATAAATTTATATTCCACTATCTCCATTCACATTTTACTTTACAATAGAATAGTGATTAATGACCAAACAACTTATCAACCAAAACTATGTGTCATTATAAGTGTAAAATCTAATCTGGGATGTGTGGGGGGGGGGGGGGGGTGGGTGGGGGTGTAACGTTTACCAAGTCAGTGAGACACTGAGATATATATTATCCACTTTAAGATATTTTCACAGAGACAAATTACATGTTCTTGAGCCCCTGATTGTTTCAGAAGACCAGCATCACACAGAAAGTACAGAAGAAATGCTTAATCCTTGATTAACATTTGCCAAGCCACCAAGATAGATTAAAGATTTGCCAAGCCACCAAGATACATTTTATTTTCATCAAGAAATTTCAGTTTTGTAAAAAGTAGTATGGAAGAATGCCCATATTTTTTTATTGATTAATATAGTGCTCCTTGTTAAGAGAAATTATGAACAAAGTAACAGATAGAGAAGCATTCCCAAGCCTGGCAAAGGAATATGTTCTGAGCTTACTTGGGATAAATGTAGTTTTCTTGGCGATTATCAAGCTTCTGAATATACATTTTATTTTCAGGCTTACTTGGGATAAATGTAGTTTTCTTGGCGATTATCAAGCTTCCTAATATATTTTAGGCTTAGTTGTTTAATCTTGCAAATCTCTTTGACACATTTTGAAACTTCTTTCTCATACAAGATTATACTGTTCAGTTACAGGAGTACATAAATTGTACACTGCAGCACTGCTAAAAACGCAGACTTAGGAGCTACAGAGCCACATACCTCAAGCATAAGCTGACAGAAACCATTTGAATCCACTGACTTAAATTCTTTGCTTTCATATTCATGGAAGATACTCAAAAGAGTATCAATCAAACCTTCAACAAGAACACCAAGTGTCTTATCTAGAAGGGGCTTAGCTCCAGCAAAGACCTGCACCAAAGGAACCAATTCAAAATTAAACGAAGTATACATGTAAAAGATGACAAGTTGGATCAAGGAAATAATTTGACAATTATTAGAGGTGAACAGGTTGACAACATGTTAATATGTTGTCTATTAAGCATATTCAGAGAAATTACATTAGATGGTTAAAAAAATATAAAATACCATAGTCCCTTATATAGACAACTAAGCACAAAGACTCAGAGCTCCACAAAATGGTATCTGATGGAATAGCTGAAGCTATTAATTTACCTCTGCATGCACAGCTACCAGGGTGTGCAACAGCTCTACAGCAGCATCACGTACACCCTGCATACATGTATGTCATTAGATATGTTAAAACCCATTTGAGGAGAATATTAGATAGCTAATGAGTTGTTTAGCATCTAACTTTGACTGAAGGAGCTGAACCCCATTGAACTCCAGCATCTAATAAGTAGCTCATTGCAGCAGTCCTTATCATGTTTGCCTGATAAAATTAACATATATGTTAAAAAAATGCCAGCAGATGAATTAGGGGATTGATCAGAAGATTTTACCATGAAGAGAGGTTACCTTGGCAAAAGTATACTGTTCCAGGACTTTATCTTCAAGAGCAGAAAAGGCCATTACCAAATCAACTTTATCAGAGTCCTCTTCATCTTTCTCCCTGCAATAGTGAAGTCGAGGATAAATGATCTAGCTGTTTGCAAACATTGACATCCAATGAAAAATTGAAAGAGCCAAAAAAAAGAAAAAAAAGAAGCCACGATATGACCTAGAAAAACTGCAGGGCACTTTACATACTCACGCTAATCGGAAGAGTGGGATTTTATTGGACCGTTAAAAAGTTATGAAAAGGCATGGAAGGGTTGTTTGTTGCATTTAAAGCAATATTGCAATAAGTAAAATTATATAATAAGGAACATAATACATTTGTTAAGTAAATATTATGGAATAGAGTGAGAGAACTACTTTGAAAGCAAGCACAACAAGATACAAGTAAAAATCACTAACCGAGAATGTGACCATATATGTTTGTACTTATTATAAAGTTCATAACAAAGTTCATCTTTGCAATATCCGACATTGCTCAAGACCATCAGCAACTGCTGGTGCGGATCAACAACACTTCCAGGCATAAGATCTAATGACTTTTCTGAGTTTTCAAACGAATGTCCGTTGGGTAAATACAAACTTTCTCTGTTAGATCTACTTTGCGTTAACTCAGTTCCAATACGTTCAAGATGCCCTACAAGATCCAATAACATGCAAATTTCATCATCTAAACTTAAGCATATTTTTTGAAAACATTATTGACGGGCATAAATCAAGGGGCCAATAATATAACTAGTCATCCTACTATTTTTCTTCCTACAATAGGATCCTTTTTTTTTTTTGAGAGGGGGGGTGGGGGGTGGGGGGGGGGGGGGGTGGGGGAGCAGTGAGATCTCCTTTGTTTCACATTACCAGCAAAATCCAGGAAGCAATTCAAAGCAGATAACCTAACAGATTCTTGAATTTCATGAAAAGGAATAAAGACATCCTCTGTCTTTGCTGCCTCGCTCTTTAATGTCTGAAGCATCCTGAAATTATAGCACAAGTTCAGTGTTATGAACAAAAAAGAGTCCCTAGATTACTGTTCCTAAAAAAATAGATATAACTCAAAATGCAAGTTAATCAAAAAGAAAAAAGAAATGAAATAAACAATATTCTGATAAAAGGGTGAATGCTCCAGAAACAAATCCTAGAAAAAAAAAAAAATTGGGCATCCAAAAAACAAAATTTCCTTTCTTAGTTAATGGTGGATATAAAGGGTTAGCCAATGCAAAAAACAAGTGCCAGTAGGTAAACAAAATGCTCTCTATGCACTTGCTTCAAAAGTGGCATCCTATGTCATTCCTTAATGCTTTTGCAATATTCATGGAATACACATGTAAATATTCCAAAAGGAGATAGACTCAAATAAGTTCACCAATTATACACCTTAAAATGATATCCACAGCATTTTCTATTACAAAGTGCCTCACATATTTTCTATACTTTGGAATGGACAAATAGTGCTCATCTGCCTGCCCTTATCAGCTTATGTTGTACAAAGTATAACAAAAACAGCGAGAGTAACATAAGGTGTATTAATGGTGTATTGATTGAATGTTATCTACAAGATGCAATGATCTCATTGTGTATTAATGTATTTATCATTAGGTGGGTTTCCAAAGGTCCAGGAGGTCCAACTGTACACAAGCTTAACTTTGGTCACTTTAAGACAAAAGAGGCTATAGAGATAAAACTACATGCAAACTCCCCAGAGTCTGATTCCATTAACAAATATACAATGTCATGGAAGTGGGGAAAAATGCTACACTTTAAAGAATTGATAGGTCCCAAATCCCAAGTACATCCAAACAGATTACAGAACATGTACTTAAAACTTATCATTTATAAATAATTATTTCATTTCCTGGTTGTAGTTGCAATTGCTTGCATTTCAGGTTCAGAGTTCATAAGAATGAAAAGGTATACACTTGTACTTACTGGCTGACTTGATTTAATGCTGATATCATAATCGACCGGAATGCTAGAGGCAAGTAAGAGATCCTGTATGGAGATTTATTTCTTTCAATTATTGAGACTGCGACCCATGTTTCATCTCTTGACAAGTCTTCAATAGTAGTCCTCATCCATGAACAAAGCCTCATAATATAAGTCTTTGAAACTTCTGCATGAACAGCTCTGAGCGCCATAACTGTGAAAATAAAGAGCAAACGCTGAGAATTGCTTGATTAACAGATGCAGCAGGTGAATTACAAAAAGAAAGTGCGTAAGATACCAATGATAGCAGGGGCTGATTCTTTAACTTCTAAAACCTGGCAAGCTTTAGATACTTCTTTTATGGAGTCACACATATATGGCTGAAGGATATTCGATTCTTCAAATTCACGAAATGTGTCGAGCACCTGCATTATGGTAAAAACGATAAGGACTTACACAAAAGATCACCATTACACTAACCGTTGGCTTTAAAGAGCAATGACAGATCAATCTATGACTATGTTATTCATTTCAAAGTCCAGAAAATCAATTGCAAGGGTAAAATTATTTAGATCAGCCCTGTTCCTACCATCAAAGAAGCTAATATGTGGTTAGAACGGGAAGGTGGAGTCATGCATAAAGGACAACTAAGGTTTCATAAGATTCTAATAAAATATACTTTAAGAAATGTGTAAACTTCTGCACTTCCTATTATTATTTTCATATGAGATAGCTTCAACATCTTCCACAATCATAGAGTGAAACCATCCGATACATAATTATACGTACTCCACTCCATTTTACTTGACTAAGAGTTTCACAGCTGCCAATGCACAACCTAAACCAGTATTACCTTTGGTGGACTGTTTTGGTGAAAATTGAGACGAATCCAACAACATCCCACATAACTATGTTTTTCTTCCATTTAAATCACAATATGACGTAATAGGAGAGAGAGTATAATAGTGCCAAAATCCTAATGTTGCAACTAAAATGGAGTGGAGGAAGTATAAGTATATCTATAGGGCTACCAAAAAAAAAATGGGTGAATGGGGTGATTAAAAAAATCAAAAGAAAAAATCACAAAATGAAATGAAGTGATTGTATGGCAATAAGTAACAACGTCCACACCCATTCTTTCTAATGCCTTTAAAATTAACCTTTTCTTTAGGCCAATTACCCACCATAACAAGTAGAGCCCATAAATAAAACCTCATGTTCTACATTTAGACCAGTCAGCATTTTAAAGTATAGGTTAACAATCTTCAGCCTTCTCTCTGATATATCCAGCCAAAGGGAGAAAGAATTAAATAGAAGAGAGAAGAGTAAAGGTGAATTTGAAGGAACAATAAATATAAGAGAATAGAAGAAATTATCGAGCAGAAATAATGAACACAAAACTCAAGAAGGTTTCTCCTCCATCAAGAATGAAAATTAAAAGCAACCAGGAAGTATAAAGAAGAGAGAGAGACTGATTGGGATTTTCAGATATAAGTTTTTTTTTTTAAAAAAAGGAACCAAGAAGTATAAAGAAGTTAAAGTTGTAAGCTTTTTCAGATACAAGGTTGTAAAATTCCAATGAGAAGGTTCTTTAAGGATAACTATATACAAAGGAAGCAACTCAAGGTACGTAAACCGGAAAACTGATTCCCAGCTAATCACGTTTAGGTTTCAGAAAAAATTTGTTGATGGCTAGAGCTTTCAGTCATCAGTTAACAATTCACAAGAGCACAGAATAAGTTTTTAATTGAACGTCTAACCATAAGAAAGCTCATACACCACCACAGATAAGATAAATGCAATCTTTCAGCGGAAGTGCCCAATTAACTGGATACAGAGCTTTCCTATTCCTTCACTGTGGTAGCTGTTATATACTTATATGGTACTGACTTTTTGTCTTAGAGGAAAGCTCTGGACTCTTGTTTCATTATTGGGTAATACGCTGGCGAGCTGGTTTGGTTTGCGGAGGAAAAACAATCTTAAGGAGCTTAGGCGTGAATTTATGTCTATGGTTCATTGGTTTGGGTGCTTTTGGTAAGTCCATCATGATTTATCTTTTGTGTTAAGGTTAATGAGATATTACAATTTACAAGACCATGCGATCTAAGCTTTTATGCAGTCATGAACTCATGATGCTTTTCCAAATTTTTATAATGTCTGATGTCAAGCGTATTATTTTATTTTTTTAATTTTAAAAAAAACATCCCTCTATTTTGCCATGAAATTTCCTGTTCTTTCTTCTCAACTTAAATGTTTAATTCTTACTAGAAAATCCAGGGAAAACAGTCTAATTCAACCATCATTCCAGCCTTAGTTTCAAAAGGCGCGAGATTCAAAGAGTCCTCAGAGCTTTGGCGCACTTAAAGTGCCTAAAACCTCCAAATTCATTTCAAGACCAAAAATTGTACCTGAAGCTACATAGCATTTATATTATAAAGAAAAAAAAAAAAGACAGAATATAGAAAGCAGATTATAAAAAAAAAAAAAAAAAAAAAAAAAAAAAAGAAAAGAAAAGAAAAGATTGAATAAAATAAAACATAAAGATCCGAGAAAATAGAGAAGCAAAAAATAAAGCAGAAAAAGGGAAAAAGAAAAGAAATGGTAAAGGAGCCGGCGAGTCGCAGAGAAGAATGAGGAAGAACAAACAAAAAAAAAGGGAAAAAAGAGAAGAAAGAAGACAGGTGATTTCGTGGTGACAACTGTTAACAGTTCCCAGTCTTCCCACTCCTCTTCAATGCTAGGGTTTATAATTTACAATTGAATAAGAGATTAAGTGTTTTCTCTCTCTTCTTGTATAATTAATATGACCGCTGGGGTTTTCTAAAAGGCATGCATATTTTTTTTTTTTTTTTTAAAAAAAATAAAAAATCTTGACAACTTTGACAAGTCAGCAGCAGCCAGAGCCTTGAACCATTAACCGACAAAGGCGCAGCGGTAATGGCAATTAGCGGTAGTGTCTAATAAGATGATTTTGCACTTCTCCACAAATTTTATCTGTTTCCTTATTCTAGGTGGTTATTCCATTCTGGGAAATAAAGAACTTATTCTTCTTAATTCTTGGGTTCAGGAGTTCCTATATAACTTAAGCGACACAATAAAAGCTTTTTCCATTCTTTTAGTAACCGATTTATGTATCGGATTTCATTCGCCCCAAGGTTGGGAACTACTGATTAGCTGAAAATGTTGAGGTCAGATGGGTTAGAGAAGGCATACCTTATCCTCGTAAAGAGATATTGTACTACGCATCATTCCGGAAACTTCATCAAGAGAATGACTTGAGTATTTCGCATCACCAATTTTTTCGTCAATCTTATTTGAGGTAGGGGCATTGGATTCGGTAGCAACATGAGAAGACTGGAATAAAATCATAAACATTAATTCAATCCAAGGTGGTAATTGGCCACACTTAAAACTGATTTTAACCAGTACATTAAAAAAAAAAAAAAATCGATGTCCTGCTGTGAAACAGCCTTCAATTTCTTGCATGTGCAAACATGATTTTATAACTAGTCCTTTGGCATGCAGGACAGCCAGAAGTCTTATAGGTATCCTTACAAGAACAAATTTTCTTTTCCCAAAAAGGCCTATATATGGTTTGATCCAATTTATATACAATATAACATATACACAAACAAGCAGAAAGACATAATGCTCGATTGTGATCCCACCTACAAAAATAAAAGAAACAAGGAACAAACACATGCTCATTAAAAATAAATATACTATCTTGATCTTGGACTCCTACACTATATGAAAGGCATATAAGGAAACAACTAGCTATATAGCTCCATTCAGAAGTACCTCATTGACTTGAAAAGGTAGCCAAAATGAAAATTACACGAATCTACAATAGACCCAAACATAATTAGCATGGAAGAGAATGGCTAAGTTATTAACATGTATATATAACCCTCCCTTCCCAGCACACACACACACCAAAAGTAATTCCCATTAGAGAGAAGGAAACTTGGTGTACCTTTGCAAATTTTCCACTGAAAACTGAAAGTGCTATTTTCCAGAAGGCTGGTAAGTAATGAATAAGAACAGATGTTAGCTTCTGGATGTACTTTTTTTTCAAAGCATCAACCTCTTCCCCAGTCAATTCCACTGAAGGAGCGTCTCCAGCAAGGTCAGTGTTACCATTTGTGTCTGGCTGATGTGAAAAAGGTTAAATGGTTAAACATTATAGCACATCAAGTGCATTTTTTGTTCTTTGCAAAGATGCAGTTGACAGAATCAAGATTCAACTCACAGATTGACTAGGCCCCTGCAGTATCTGTTTCCACTTGGCATCAGAGGCAGCACGTTCACGTATATCATTTTGCAATGCATCAAGCCTTGCTTCATAGTCATAGGTGCACTTTTCAAGCAAACCTCTGATTCTTTGGTTCTGCAATTTTGGCCTTAACATTATAAGTTAAACTAGATTTCAACCTAAAAGTTAAATAAGCAAACTAAACAATCCCAACCTTGGGGAAAGATCAACATGCTCAAAGACTTACATCTTACCAATTATGACTAGTTTAGAGGCTATTACCAAAAGACTCACAGTGAAAGCATTCACGGAAAAAGAGCAATGAAAAGAGGAAGGAAAGATTTAAAGAACATTAATCACACAATTTCCAGATAATTTAGTAAACTGCACACTAACAGTTTATTTGGATAAAAAAAAAAAACAAAAAGGGGGAAGGAATAGAAGGGGAGGGGAAATTAATGATTTTTTTTCCAAATCTCTCCATTGTTGGAGAGATCAATTTCTTACAATTTAATAACTCCATTTTCCTTCCCTTCCCTTCCCTTCCTTTCCCTCCATTTCCTTCAATCCAAACACACTCTAAAAGGCCTAAAGTTGGATAAGAAAGCAAACGGCAACAAATTTTGAACACAACAAATGAATAAATTGTTATTCAGTAGATTATAGCATCGTTTAAACTTTAGAATAAACAATAAAGCATAGGATGAATTATGGAAGCAAATAGCATAGCATTGGTACATTAGACATCATGAGATTGTAGTGTATCTAACCTGCAAGTTCAGATAATGCCACACAGGATCTGATTCAGGTTCTAGCTCCAAAAGCAGCCTCACAGTGTTTTCAAGCTATAAGAAGCAATAAAAGTTGACCATTTAGCATTATCAGACTAACATTAAGGTGAAGGGTATCAGAGTACAGATATTTGGAAAAATTAAAGAAACATATAGAGAAATAATTAATTGAAAAAAACCCACAAAATCACATTCCAATATACAAATTACTACCTTGTCAAGTTGTCGCCTTGACACCACAATAAATAGGTATTGGTAAAAAATACAAAGAACGTAGCAGCTCAGTTAATCAGGACCAGAGAACTACAGATACAGCTTCACCAATATGGGTAAATGCCATATTCAGTCCTGAAGATGCTATACGGGTTCAGATGGAAGCGGTGTATGGGGTCTTATATGCAAGGATTACCTACCTTCCAGTCTACCACAATGTACACAAAAAGGCAAAAGAATTATGAACAGAACCTCACATGATTTATTCCTTCAGGTTTATTTACAAACTTCCCATACTCACTAGAGACACCATATATGAAATGTGTTTCAACTCCTTCCAAGTCCTGCTCATGAATTAATCAACCACACTTGCTAGTGAGCATAATCCATCCAAAGAACAAAATATCTAACCCTTGATACTCAAGAGTTGGAAGACCCTCAGACAACATGAGTTCATTTCAGAATAATCAACTAAATTCTTCCTTAAAACTTAAATTCAAGAAAAAAAAGTTACTTATTCCAGACATCATCAAAACACATCAAATGATAACCAAGAAGCTTTTTTTAGGCACTATTCACAGTTCATAAACCCCCTATCTATGTTACTTGGACTTAGGTATACATGTCCAACACGGATACGTGTCAAAGCGTCCGACTTGGCTATTTTGTGAAAAAATTCCATGATTTTGAACTAGAATTGAAGTGTCCAAGTGTCATTCCCATGTCCGAGTTTGAGGGTCCAACATGGGTACGTGAAGTGAAATGAAGAGTCCGAGTAACATAGCCTCCTCTGGTATTGAGTTCTATTTACTTTCCCTCTTTTGTGTTCTCAATCACTTTTACTTTTTTCCCCTTATGGGAACCTTTTCATTCATCATTTTATCATCTCCTACACCACCTTGTGAGACCCCGTTACATCAAATAATCCTAAATGTCAAAGTTAAGTGTTGACAAAATGAAAGTCAAACTACTGCAATAATAATCAATAACAAATTTTAAAAAATTTACGAAAGATAAATGAAAATTACTGTAATTTACAAGGTTACTTCCAAACTGTTGGTTAAGATTGGTGCCTAGACCTGTCAAATATTAACCTAGCTTGAAACTTACATTAACAGATCTAAAATATACCTCACTCACCAGAATGACAGGTCTCGCAGAAAATGCATGGGACTGGAAAGTGTAAATCATGACCTTTCCAGTCCAAAGGATCAACACTTGTCAACAGAAAAGCTAATGAACTATGGAATTTTCCCCAAAAAAAAAATAAAATAAAAAAAAAATAAAAAAAAAAACTAGCAGAAATAAGTGAGGGTCATGACTTTGAATAAAAGTGTAAACTTACATCTGTTAAATCTATCTGTGGATCTTCCATAGTTTTGTACAGTGTTCCCTTGAACTCATGCATCACTTTTTCGACCTCCTCAAGTACACGTTTCAATATTCCAATCTGAAAATAAATCATAATCATATGGCTTATTAAGTTGAACAAAAAAAAAAAAAAAAAAAAAAAAAAAAAAAAAAAAAAAAACAAAGCATGCAGAAGACATGCTTTAAACTCAGTCATCTGCTGGAAGTTCTCCGCAACACAAACTATTGTACATACTCAAAGGAACAGTAAATATAATGTAGGCAAACTTATAGATCAAAACAAAGCAGTCCAATACGTATAGGGAGTTCTGTGATGAATATTGAACTTGACATTCCAAAAAATGCCGACAATAATGTAAATTTTTAAATATATCCACGACATCTGTGAGATGCTATAATTTTACTATATCAGCCACTTTGCTAAGTCTTTTTTTACACTGGTCCACATATAAGTTTAGAATCTCATAATTTCATCATTATCAGTTATTTAGAACCTCTTACCTTTTATATAAAATAACAAAAATAAGTTTCTAAAGTTATACTTCCTACACTCTCTTTTACCATTTGGGGTAAGACTCTTACCAACACATATCATTCACCATAAAAATTTTAATTATCTTTTCGTAAAAATTATAATGAGACGAATCTATCATGATCCCACATGACTACATTATTCCTTAATTAAATCACAATATGTGGTCAAAGGAAAGTTTGTGCATTGTATAAAAGATTAAAAGTCCAAATGGTGCAAGTATAAAAGAACAAAAAGATTAATAGGGAAAAAACCTTGAAATTTTTTTTTAGAAAATAAATAAAATTCACGCCATGCTGGCTGGCAAAGTGCATCATAAAACCTACAAGATGATGCTTCCAAAAATGTAAGAATGTCAAAGTCTATCATAGAGGATTTCCACCCCCTCTCCCAGCTCCAATGAAAGGAATTTATTTTTAAAAAATACTTGATAATTTAATATATATATATATATATATATATATATATATATATATATATATATATATATAAAATACATCTACAAAGAGACAAATTGTTCCAAATGAAACAAAATTTTAACGAGCAAAGGTGTCTATAGCCATAATAACAATTGAAAGGAAGAGTATTTGTTCCAAATGAAACAAAATTTTAACGAGCAAAGGTGTCTATTGCCATAATAACAATTGAAAGGAAGAGTATAAGGTAATGTTTTTTAACCTAATATAAGGTGTTTAGTTACAAATTATAGGGAAATTATCATTGGTACACCCAGGTTTGGGCTTTTATCAATGATAAACCTGCTTAAGTTTTAATTAATAGCAGTACACCTATACTTTCAACTAATTAATTACAGTAAGCATTCTGTTAATTAAACGTTAGTAATAGGTTAATTACTTTCAATTTTGACCAATTTTAACTCTCTCCTTTTTTTTCCCTCCTTAATTTCCCTTCTATTCAAAGTAATCCACCCACCTTTGTCATCATAATATAAATTATTTATGCAACTTCTTCATTTGGCTTTTTTTTAAAAAATTAACTTTATTATGCTTTACCCACAACATATCAATACAAGCGATCAATATATCTCTTCCTCATCAAACTACGACATAAAGGAGGGTGGCTTCGTATATATACATAATGACATGGTTCATGGGTGGGTTACTATAGGAGGGAAATTAAGAAGGGGATTGGTCAAAATTGCAAGTCATTAACCTATTACTAACATTTAATTAACGGAATGCTTACTGTAGTTATTTAGTTGAAGTATAGGTGTACCGCTGATAATTAAAACTTAAGCAGGTGTATCATTGATAAAAGTCAAAACTTGGGGTGTACCAATGATAATTTCCCTAAATTATATTAGGTTTATTCTTGTCTACTATATCTTTGTCTAGTTTGGTTTGGTTTGATCTATCTCCAGGTTTTGACTGAAAAGTTTTCGTACGCTAATTTACATAATATTATTATTATTAAGTGGGATTTTATTTGACGTCCTAATTTGTATTTTCTAGATAGCTGAGTGACCCTGAGTCCATAACTTTAATTAATATACAATATTCCATATATTTGGCAATAAGTAAGCATAAATAAAAAGGTCCGTTTTCGTATGAATTTTTGTGGCTTGATTGTAAAAATAAACATCAGTATATTCCTGAACAAATAATAAATTGTCAAATTCCATATATTTGGCAGTATTTACACACACATGCATATAGATAAAACATATAATAAAACCACTTTTCACATTTCACACACTATCTATCTTTTTTTTTTTTTTAACTTTGTTCTGAGATCAAAAGAAACTAGCAGAAAGGGGCACACATCATAACTAGATACAAGACTCCCACTAAAGAGAAACCATACATAGAGAATATTTCCAGTACATTTTTCAACAATTAGACAATATGCACCAAAATTAAATAAATAAATAAAAATTAAAAAAAAAAAATAGTAATCAACAAAAACCATGTCACAAGATTTTTTTAGACAGCAGGGTCAATAGGATCCAATTTCAATCACAAAGAAGAAAAGACGCAACTGTTAACATACATGAGATGGCAGCGCGATTGACTTTGCCTTCTTATACTCCCTAACTGCCAAATCATGTTCACCATTGCTGATACTAGCACGAATTGTACTGGGCAAGTTGAAAAGTGTGCGAAACCTCTGGAGCATTCCTTGAACAGACCTGATCTTCTCAGCTTGAGCCTGACATGCATAAATGCACATAAAGATCAATATGGCTCACGATGTGAATGATAACATTTCAAACTAACAACATTCCTCATACTAACCTGTCTCTCAAACAGGGGCTCAAAAGCACGGGTAGCTTGTGAACTCACTCCTTGAATGATGTTATATAGGTGCATAGTCCCAGCACCCTCTGGGTCTTCTTCAATTCGTTTCAGCTTTGATTCAATATCTACTCAAAAATTTCCGCTGATAATTAGGCAATTGCAAAGCTAATACTACTTATGAATCAAATTGGGCAGCAATAATAGATAAAACAATCAGAATCCTGCACTAACATACCATCAATGGTTGTCTTGCATGAGACAAAACAATCAAAATTTTCCTTCACCAAATTTTTTCTCTGCTGAGTGCGACCTTTAAGGTCTGTTTTAATAGCATGGGCACCAGCCTCTAGATCAGCTGCACTTGTATCTTGGTGAATTCGAGAAAGGAATAACTTCGCATCAAATTTCTCTGAAAAATACGCCAGCTTTTCTGCAAAAAATCAAATAATCGTGAGGACACCTTAAATGTTATTCCCATGTAAACAGCCTATAAAAGAACATTTAAAAAAAAAAACACACACACACATATATAGAAAGCCCCTAGGAGTACCAAAAGGAAGATAACTCAGTGCAGGAAATCATTGGTTAACTAGACCTTATTAAAGAATTTTGGAAATTATTAACAATCAAGGATATCGCATGAATCCAAATGTCACTTGGAAGTATGCTGAATTAATTCAATGAACTATAAATGCCTCCTCAAACAAAAAGTCGAAATAAGATAGATACCACGAAGATCATTATTAATATTATCTCTTTCTCTCGAGGGAGAGCTGTCCGAAGTATCTGTTATAAGCTTCAATGTTCTGTTGTCTATTATCCTGCAAAAATGAAAAAACTCGGGTTAGTATAGAGGGTGGTGAGGGAGGTTACCAGAGGAAGAATTGTGGAGTGGAGGGCTGCTGTAGAAGAGGAAGGGGGAAGGAATAGAAAATTATAGCCTAAGAGAATGTAACATGGGTCTCATATAATGCAGTTCTAGACAGTTTCTGTTATGTGTTAGCAGAACCTTGACATTTCAAACAACCGATAACAAATTCCATAAGAATTGTTCCTGGTGATAAATGGTTATAAAAGACAAACAAAATGACAATGAACTTGCAAAAACCCACAAGTGGCTTACACTCTTTCTTTTTTTACCTCGATCTTTTTATCTAACTTCCCATTTGGGGGTTGGGGGGAGTGGGTATGCACTTATCTAGGTGATATGTAATTCCAACACTTTTACTTTTGCACTATTTAGTTATTAACTTTGACCAATTTATTTATACTAATTTATTGAAAGCAAATCCATAAAAAGGTATGTCATCGAATTAGTTCAATTGAACACTTCTATAATAACAACTTTTTCTATTTTTTTTTTTATTTATAGAAATTTAAAGATATTAGTGGTCAAAATTGTTCACTGGAAAGCATGCTAGTCAAAGCAGCCGGGGTGAGAGTCTTAGATAAGCAACAACAATCAGCATCATCAAAAGAGCGTAAGCAATTACTAAGTGTAAGAAAACGTGAAAAGATTCTGAACATGACAGTCAAGAAAGATTACCCTAATCCTAGAGGATCAATACACTCCATGCCTCGTGGAAACGACTGTAAATTTGCCAGGCCCTTTTTTCCCAATGCTGAAGGCTTATGCTCAACTTTCGGAACCACTGGTACTGGTACTGCTCTAGCCTCACGCATCTCTCGAACTCTACGAGCAAGCTGACAAACAAATATCATTATTTTCATGATGACTGTCCAAAATCTTTAACAGAACATAATACACTACCAACTGCTAGAATAGTAAAGAACATAATACACTACCAACTGCAAGAATAGTAGTCAGGAAACATAACAAGACAACAATCATATACAAAAACAGCATGCTTCATCAACCTAAAAAATAGATCTGAGTCACAAGCACACAACCCAAATGCACCAAGACAGAATAACAGAACAGAAAATTAACACATTGCAGAGGCAAAGTATCATTGTTAGAATAAGAAAAGGTTTGACCTAGGTTTCAAAGGTACA
Organism: Chenopodium quinoa; assembly: GCF_001683475.1. Taxonomy (NCBI): domain Eukaryota; kingdom Viridiplantae; phylum Streptophyta; class Magnoliopsida; order Caryophyllales; family Amaranthaceae; genus Chenopodium; species Chenopodium quinoa. Next base: position 5,381,470 of record NW_018742815.1, on the reverse strand, counting down.
TAGCTTCTCTACCCCACCCCACTCCCAATGGACATATACTTCATGCCTTGTCTTAATTCTATTACCTCTTTTTACCATTTGCCTAGAGATTTTAAAAATAGAACATCACCACCAAAACATAATTTTCTTTGTCAATAATGTATACTTCGTATTTTTTAATATGATAGGAAATATAAACATTACGCTTTCTTTCTTTTTCTTTTTTTTTTTTTAGAATTAATATTGTAGTCCTCTTCAGAAGAAGAAAAAAAAAAGAAAGAAAGAGAGAGAGAACATGAATTGAATTTGATCAGAGTTTGGATGCAGTTTAAAGAAGAGATTCACATACTCCCCAGTCCACGTAGCCACATCTTGTTTGGAATCCAATGACAACAATAATGTTTGAAGAAAGTGATACACAACTCACACAAGGATACACATAAGAGGCAATAGAAAAAAGTGAGAGAGATGACGAGCTAAGAAGATAAAATGAAAGTGTCAAATGAAGATGCTTGCCAAGATTATGAGCACATGTGAAATCACAAAAATTAAGGATGAGCACAATAACTCTTAATAATAGAGGCCAATATAATGTCAAGTAGAACCACAATTGTGTGCAACAATGAAGATTGGAATAATGCAGAACAGTTAATTATGAATCCACAGACGGGATATAGGAAACAAGAATCTTAATCTACCTTGGGTTAAATAAGAAACACCTCAAAAGTTAATTTTTATGATATATTGATCCACCAGGTCTCCCAAAGTATACACTAGACAAGTAATATTTTGGAACTGTCCAAATCTTAGACACATGCCAAATTCAAGCCAAAAGAAGAATAATATGGGTGTGCGAACGCATTCCCGTGAAAAGAAAATTGGTGGAGACAGTTGAGAGAAATCTAGGCTTATATTAACTACACTTGTGTTCAAGTGTTGACAATGATACTCGATAGCCATATCTGAGTCCATATAATAAGTCAGGTTCTAAAGCCCAGCACTAACATGAACCCTAGCCGATTAGAAAAGACACACCAAAGAAAGAAAGAAAACAATGTCACCCCAGGACAGAGGATAGAGAAAAGTAGTGATGAGAAAACAATATTATTATAGTAGTCAATTAGTCATATACTCATATGCTGAGAAGGGGTGGGGGGAGCTCTCTCTCTCTCTCTCACGGCCTATACATGCAATAGTGAACAAGTGCATTTCTCTCTCCTCGATTTATGGCTTATATATGGCTTACACAAGCAGCCATATCCAACAGTTTTTCTCTCTCAATTCTTGGCTTGCATTCAAGTGCATCATGCCAAATCCTCGGTTTCTGGCTTACACAAGCAATGGTGTCCAAGTGCTTTTCCTTTGCCTCACTGTACGGCTTACACAAGTAGTTGTGTCCTACTGCATTTCTCTCTCCTCAATTAATGACTTATTGACTTACGTCTGACTGCATTTTGACAGAACTAACCTGGATTTGTACTAAAGTCAGGGTCGCGACATGTCAGCACGAGTACGAAAAGCTATCTTCTGAGTCCAAGTAACATTGATAGAGGAAATTGGTCACATAATAAGCACAAGAGACCAAAAACAACAGTAATATAAATCAAATTATCAATCCCCGTTATACATATTCTTCAGCGGTTTAATATATGATGCAATTAATCAGATTTTAAGCAAACTCACCACAATCTAATAGCCAAACACCATGATTACAATATGTCACAATTTGAGGCTAAGAGCCAACAACGCTGCACGCCACTCAACTGCATTTCATATATAACTATACAAGTGTTGTGGAGAAATAGACAAATTCCCTAGTAAAATAGAAAAATGTTCATAAAGGCAAACATATAAGACCACATTCCGTCTTTGAAGGTTTCAATTGTATACCTTGAGGTTTAGTGAGCATACAGCAAGGTACCTTAGTATGTCAATGATATCTCACTGGAAACATAGAGAGGAAGTAGCAAATTTTCCTAATTCTGGCAATTCTGTAGATAACCCCCTTAATTTTAGAGGGAGCAATTTAGCTTCGTAAATTCACGCCATATTTCAATGTGCCTTCCGCTATTTATCTAAATTTTTGGGCATATTGTCACCAGGGAAGAAACATGACCTTATTGGATTGTGATAAACTCTGATAAAATTATGGAGATAAGTGGATAAACTCTGACAAATACATAGTATGGTAATAAGAATCTTCATAAAGTAACATAAGTTCGTGATTTTCAAAGGAGATAAGTGGACATACAGAATCCGCTTGCTGCCAATCATTAAAAATTTCAGTTTGGGAGGGAGGGTGCTAGAGTGTTCTGACTTGCAACCTAAGTTAGCAACCCTGAATTTCTACTAATGTCATCCAGTTCTTCGTTTTTGACATCCCTAAATAAGACAAAAAAACGTTTCGCTAACTTCCTTGTCATGTTCTAAACAAAATTTCTTATCAACATTACTATTTCAAAAGAACAATTTGTTTTCCTTGAAAAATTGCCAATCAAAGAGTGTTATAAGGAACTCAATATTGCTGCAATCAACAAAAGTTCCATTATTCACACTTCATTAAGCATAACCCGAGTTGTTGATCACATTCGATATTATGTCCCATTTGCTTCTTCTTTTTCATATATTCTCCAGGTATTCCGAATTCCAATCACTACTCAGTTACACTATCAGAGTTTCAGCAAATTTCATAACTTGGCATAACAGCAAGATCACACATTGTGGCAATCACATTAACACTCAACTCAAATCAACAAAACGAAAAGAACCCGAAAATTCCCAAATCATAAAACAGCTAAAAAACACAATTAAACCCAAAATTAGCAAATGCAGCATCAAATCAAAGCCGAAAAACCTACCTCAGACTCATCCACACGCTTCCAGCTATCAGGCTCACCACCAGCCCACTGCGAATCGGCGTCATCCTTCGAAGCTTTAGCTCTACTCCTCCCCTTCCCACCACCACCACCACCTCCGCCGCCATAAGTAGACGCCTTCGACGACTCCTCATCACCCGAAGAAATACTCAACATCTCAACCTCAGAATCATCATCTTCATCCATAGACTTGGTATAATTCCTTTGTCTAGGGTTAGGGTTTTTACTCGCCGACGAAGACCCTTTATTCGACGGCGGTTGGACGTAATTCGCAACAGGTTTGGACGATTTTGATGGGGGTTTCTGGTAATTGGTGTCTCGTTCAGCTTGTTCCTTCAATGCCATCTGAAGGAGCTCATCTTCGTCGAGATCTTCGCTGTCGGTCGACATTGAAGCTTGTTCTGCGCGTTAATGGAGGAATTGAGTAGAGGAAATTGGTAGATCTGGTGTTGCAGAGGTTGAGGAAGATGATGAAGAAGGATGATTTTTTGGGAGTTGATTGATTAATAAAAATGGAGGAGAATTGAGGGAAAGTTCAAAGGTGGAGGAGAGAGAAAATTAAAAAAAAAAAATTTGGAAAGAAAATTATATTGTCTAATTGTAAATGCCACGTTTTTTTACTCCTTTTGCCACGGTGGCATAATGGAAATACGTATTTTTCTACCTATTTTTATCGATCAATCAATAATTATATATTAAAAGACACATCAGCAATGACACGTGTCATATCTTGGTGTGTCCTCGGTTTTTTTTTTTTTTTTTTTTTTTAAAAAAAAAAATCTATTTAAGAAACAAATCTCTTATTTATATAAAGTAATAATTATGTACATTAAAAAGATTTGATGTATCTTTTAAAAAAATCTTATTAACAATTATAAACTTACACAGAAAAATAAAAAATAATATTCTTAACATAATTTGTGACATGGACTATATATATTTTGTAATAGAAAATACATACTTTATTATGTACTATGTATTATAACAAGATTATATATTTTTTTTTATTGTGTAATAGAAGTTCCATGCTTAAACAATTAAGTACTATATACTAGTTTTGTGCCCGTGCGATGCCCGGGTTGTTAATGGAATTTTAAGATATATAAATTATATTATAATTCAATTTAATTGATTGAAATTAAAATTCTAAATTAACTTTTTTTTTTTCTACAAAGTCTATCTATATTTATTCAACGTGGTACGACACTTGGCGAAAAGTTAAAATGCTATACGATGTTGTCTTGTGGCCTAATTATAAGTTTATTATTTGGTATTTTATCGAAAATAAAACTCTAAACTAACCCTCTTCTAAAATTCTATCTAATTTGATTGAAATAAAAAAATTAACTAACTTTTTTATCTAATGAATCTATTTAAATCTATTCAAGGTGGCGTGACACTTGGCGAAAAGTTAGAATGCCAAGTGTCACTATTTCGTGACCTGGCTAAAAGTTTAGCTTTATATATTAGTTATTATATGATGAGTATAATGGAATACATACGGTGATAAGGATGACAGGTGGGTATAATTTTGCGGATTTCATACTATATATGTCTCAGTTGGAGTGGATATGACCCATATGGGTATGATTTAGATGAGTGGAAGTGTATGGATATCAAAAGTCATACTCGCCATGAGTAGGGGGAATGATGGTTTTGATTATGCCTTTACCTACTCGATACCGACCTGCCAACTCTTCATATTGACTTGTGGGTCTAATCTTCACTTTGTATCCATAATTGTCTAAATATTTTTAAAATTAAATAGGTAACTGAGTGTAAATGGGTAAGTTGGCATAGGCATGTGTGGATATCCACTTGGGTGATGAAGCCGATTTAGATTTAAATTTATATCCACTTTGTGTAGGTGAGGATATTAAAGTATATGCTCGCCATAGGTAATATTTATAAATAGTGGATATAGAAATATTAGATGGGTATGGGAGAAGGAGTATATGTCATAGCACTGTCCCTTTGTCATCTCTATAACTACCTTGAAATAAGTAACTATGAGTCAAAATTAGTAATACTATACTAATAATGTTCTCCTAAAGGATGCGTCCAAGTTTATATCATTCCAAGTTATTGTTTTTTAAAGTCTGATTTTTCATTTCAATTTACATATGGGAAGTTCTTAGTATCGATGATTTCTTATACTGATGATTTGGTTAAAGTTCTGAGTAAAATCTTGTATTTGGGTAGGAATTTGAGTGATTTTATTGGTTGTGCATGTTAAATTTGAGTGGAGTTGAGTGGGAGAAAGAGTGCTTTAGGTAAAGGGTGGTTAAGAGAATAATTTGAGGAAACAAAAAGAAAGTAAATATCTAAATTTGTTAGTATTGACTGACGTGTGCGCGGCATGTCAAGCAAAATATCATGTAACTTGTCAAGTCAATTTTAACTATGTTGCGTAAAACTTCAATCCAGTACTTTTATGCGATCCCTCCAATAACCATTTAAAAAGTTAAACTACTTTAATTCCATTAAAAATTTAAAACCTAATTACTATAATCTAATGATTTCCAAAATAAATAAATAAATAAATAAAAACTCTTATAGCAACGTTAACTATCCACCATTACAACACACAAGAAAAATAAAATTTATACAAGTTTTATATGGTTCAACATATTACAATACAACATCTTGTGTATTATTTTCACGGGTATACTCTATTATAGTACTCCGTAGTATATATATAGATATAGATATTATCATATAGATGTAGGTCTTAAAATAATTTGATAAACTTAGTTGCTGAACTTAATGATTAACAAATACAAAAACTTTTGCATGCCCCCGGTTTACAATAATTTTATTGTACATCGAACATTTTTACGAAAAGTGACCCTTTTTTTCTTACAAAAGTTGCGCTTTTTTTTTTACAAAAGTGACCCTTTTTTTGTACAAAAGTGACCTTTTTTTTCACAAAAGTGATCCTTTATTTTCACAAGAGTGCCCTTTTTTTTCCACAAAAGTGCCCCTTTTTTCACAAAAGTAACTTTTTTTTTCACAAAAGTGACCCTTTTTCACAAAAGTAATTAAGCTACATATGCAAAACAAAGTATCAAAATCAACCAAAATAAACACAAAATTAACAATAGTCATGAAAAAAGTACAATCACTCAAACAAATCAAACTAATAAAAATCGACATCACATAACAACAAAAAAATAAAATAATAAAAAAAATTAATCAAGAGTTTTGACATTGTCATTGATATAGTGAACTTTATCAATTCATCTTGTAGGTCGTAACCCCAAATCAACCCAGAAAAGTAGTGAAGAAACAAAACCTAGTTATTGTAGTATCTATCATTTCTCACAATTGATATAGAATTAAAGGGAAAACAATTAAATTAATTTTGAGTTATATAGATTGATGTATATTGGGAATTGATTGGGTTGAGAGAGAAAGTACGTGGAAATAATTATGAAATTTTCTTTAAAATTTGAGAAAGAGAAGATTTCAGAGAGTAGTGCAAAGGACTGATTTTTTTTAGTAGAGGAAGATGGTCGATGTCGTCAAATATCAGTTTTTCTGTTGGCTGCTATATACTTGAAGAGGAAGATGGATCTTGAAAGAGGAAGGAAAAAGAACTACAAGTAGTAAGTCTCTGGCCATTCAATAATTTACTGTAAACCGGACTTTTTGTAAAGTTTGTGTTACAAATAATAGTTAGAATTTAATTGTAACATTCCATCTAGTCTATACTCCTTAAAAGCCAAATTGGTGACAAAATGGTTCCTTCATTCCTATTCTTATGAACAGTGTGCTTCCCCTTTTGCCCTTACAAAAGTCTCTTAAAAAAGTTGAATTACCATTTTCTCCTTGTTGTAGGTGTCCCTTGTACAGTTGCCACTTGCATGCTGATGCTTCTCCTCTTTGGTTTGCCACGTGCGTGCTGATTGTTCCATTGCAAGCCACGTTGTGTTCACTCTTTTTTCATGGTGGATAGCTGTTAGAACTGCTCATAGTTGTTCATCCTACAATTACTGAAGTTGTATTTTTTTTAGGCAAAGTTCTTATTTTTTGTTGGCTTTGAAGTACTAATAGCGATTGTACATTTGTAGTTGTTCATCTCAAATTTTCTGAATTTGTATTTTTTGGCTGTTTGAATTTTAAGTTACAAATTTCATTGTACAATTATTTCCTCTATATTTAGGTTCATGCGTTGAGTGGTGATTCAATTTTTTGATTAGTTTGTACAGAAACAGAGCACATTTTAAATTATTCTCCTAATGCTAATTTTGTTTTGCTTGAATTTAGCTTTTGATTACTTTATTTTCAATGCTTTAATAGTTGAATTGTAAAAATTGTGCGCTAATTTGGGTTTCCTTAGGATTTATCAGTTTGTTGGTCTTGGTAATTTTACTAATTTGAAGTATGGAAATGTTTACAAATCTTGGAAATAAGCAATTGCTTGCTTTATGTCACAATTGATAGTTTTGTTGCTTTTCTTAAGTACAAAGATTGAGTATCCCTAATGATGGAGTATCACCTTATTACCTGTTGGTTGAAAGGTAAAAAATTTTGGGTTTAAAATTCTTTTGTTTGTTTAGCTTAATTTTCATGTTAATGTGGTATGTTTGCTTAATGATGTATTACTGCCTTTAAAAATTTCATGAATATTAGATTTGTTCAGATTAGTGTTCTATGTACATTTGGATTTCAGTCTTAAGGAAAAGATGATCTAATTTGTGTCAAGATATATGTTCCATCTGCCTTTTGCATTTGCATTTTTTTGATTAGCTTTATGATGGATATACATCTTTTTACCTGTTGGTTAAAAGATTTGCTTATCTCTAAAAAACTGCTTTTGATGTTCACATTTTTTCATGGTTTTGGGTGAATATGTTTGTTTTGCTGTAGTACAATGTAAATTTGGCTTGTTTGCTTATTAACTATGTTTAATTCTTTGTTGTTGATGTAAGTGGTTTTAACAGTGCACTTAATGATTGTATTTGTTTCATAATTTTTATATGGGTGTTTGGATTTTATGAATTAGGCAAATTATTATTTGCTTAATCTGAAAATGTATCTTCCATCATTGTTGGATATAAATTTAATTTGAATTGCTTGTTGATATAGATATACCTTGTTACCTGCTGTGTAATAGGGGTGCCTGCTAGTTTCATTTGTGTGCTTCTGCACCCTTATGCGCATGCTTTAGATTACCAATGTTAAAATGCATTTGAGGGTATATGTGTTATTGTATTACAGCTGTGTAATCATGCTTAGCAAGTGGCTTTTGGGTTTCAATAGTTACTTGTTACTTCCTATATAAAGGGAGTTGCTTCTCTTGCCCTTGCTCAGCAGAGGAAAGGGTACCAACAATACAGAAAGAGAGAAAAATAACAAACAAAACCTCCAGTAGAGGTAGTGTTTAATTGCTTTATGTTTCTATTGCTCTGAATATTGGATTAATTTAACCTCATGTACATTGTATTAAACTAAAGAGTATGACTATTGTATTAAACTTGGATTGATGCTTTGGACATTGTACACACCTATTTGTACCAACTTGAATGTATAATATGGACTATAGCTTATCTTAGTTTGTACAAAAAACATGCATTAGCCACCTCCAGCCATAACTAATGATCATGTAAATAGTTTTTGGTGGGTTAGATGGGTATTTTGTTTGGGTTTCTAGCAAAAGAATTGGTTTTGTTGTAATGGTAATGGCAACAATTGTTCATATTTGTGGTTGTTCTATACATTTCTTTGCAAAAAGGGGGGGCTTGATAATTAGACAGTTTTTACAACTCAAATAATTTAGGATTTTAAAGTTTTTGTGGATTTTGGTTGTTTTAATGTGCGCTTTTGTGGTGATGTTTTAAAAATCAAGTCATGCAATGGTGTGTTTGAGGTTTGCGATTTCTAACACTTTGGTTTAAAATCATTAACTCTTAAAACTTATAGAGTTGTCATTTTTGTTTATATGCACACTCAATTTGAACACATGTTATTGAGGTTGAAACCTTTTTTTTGATCATAGATGGGTGACGCTTGGTTTCTGTTGTGTTGGCAGGTGATCTGAACCAGTTGTCCTACATTCCTTGTGCTGCATAGGTAGCTGTAAGTCTGCATCTTCTGCTTGCTTACTGTTATT